>NC_133617.1:726310194-726422694 GCF_048593235.1 Sminthopsis crassicaudata
ATAAACATGTACATATATATCCATATATATGTGTGTGTTTATATGTAGACATGTACACATATATCCCTTATTAACCCAAAAATCTATTAGAGAACAGGTTTGATTCTGAATCGAGGTCTAAGGCAGAAAAGACCCATTGAATACAAAAAGCCTCACAGTTTACAATGAAAGTGAATGAAATATTCCACTCATGCAAAATATTCAACAAATTCTTTCTGGAAAAAATACTCTCCATCATTCTAGAAACTTTGTCTACCTTTATTTTCATACAAATACAAAGAAGGTGACTATAGGGGAAAAGGTGTGGAGTATATTTATTTAGGAAGATATTTAATTCTACTCTAACCATGTGTCCAGTTCTGTTGGCTCCCTTCTTCCCATTTTCTTTCTTTCTCTTCCAGAATGTAAATTCTTTAAGGGCACAGACTATGTATGTATATATGTATGTATGTATGCATTTATTTATTTATTTATTGTTCTGATGCTCTCAGTCCCTACTATAGTGCTTGGAATCTCTGCGATGTTTAATAAAGGCTTGTTTATCAGTTTATTTCCTAACTAGGTTATTTCTTTGGTATTTTAGCCATTCTAGGTACCTAATAATCTACAAGTTTTTCTTCCATTTGTTTCCCTGAAATGTGCAATCAAACATATACATCTTTCTACTGTATCCATGATATTGTGCAGATAGAAAAGCTTCCGAGCTGACAGAATGTGACCTGGGAGCAGCCTTCTTCCATCTTAACCAATTCCCTGAAGCTCTTAGGGATTTCCCCTGGGTGGGGAAGGTTAAATATATCTTCTTGCTGTTTTCCATGAGTGATGTAACCTCTCAATATCTGCTCATTGTGCCCTGATTTCCCATCAGCCACCATTAAAATTATGAAGTATCAACTACAGGATAAGATAAAATCTTTACCCTCTCATCAAAGTGAAAACTTGATGGATGATAGATAAGTACATAACAGAATTATTGTAATCAAATTATTTGAGCTGAATAAGGAGAATCATTTGAATAGGAGATCAAAACCCTCTTCCCTTCCTACCCAACCAAATCAAATACAGACAGCATTGAATTACTTGGCTTTCCTTCCCTACATTTCTGGCTGTTTCCTTGTTAGCCATATTCCCTTCCTCCCTTTCCTATACCTTCTAAGTGCTTCCACCTTTCTAATTTCCTTTAAAGCACATGATAAACTGATGCAATCTGGTACCAACAGCACAACCTGTTGATTGATTCAACAGCACATTATCCTTTTGAATTCTGTGATTTTATAAGTTCTGGACTTGATGACTCTTGGAACTCAGATTTTTTTTCCTTTTTCACATTTCTCAGCACTGCTGCTCTTTCATCAACTCCTACTTCCACCTATTCCATTTGACTTTGTCTATTGTGTCAGCTTTTGCTTTCTGACTGACCAGCCTGACTCTGGGGTCCTGGCTACTCTGGTCTATTTGTTTCAATACATTTGACACAGCTGGGTAGGTTAGCAGGTGGCAGTTAATGCATTGCACAAGAGACTGAATAAATTCTGATTTATTTTTTGTTTAGCTAGAGAGTTTAGAAACAACTCTCACTGGGACCTGAGTTGAGTTTTTCATATGTTTGATTATTGTTTTCCCTTGTGTGATCCCAAGATTCTGGACAGAAGGCTATTGGTAATCCTAAAGCAAATGTTAAGCTGAGAGATACTCAACTCTAATGATATTGGTCATGTGTGTGTATTACTCAAAAATATTTTAATATGTGGTGTCAAGCTCCCTTCTCAGAGAATCATGATCATAATTTCACATAAAAACTATAGATAGTGTTTTAAGATTTACAAAATTGTTCATACTATTTTAAAACTCAGTTCTAAAGGCGTCCAATATTATTATTCTTATTTGAGAAGTAAGGGAACCTCAGAAGGCTCATGTTGAATTGGCCAGGCTCATAGAGGCTCAGAAGTAGCTTTCATGATAGAATCTAAATTCCTTAAGGGCAGCCTTCATTTCAATTTTGTTTTTGTTTCCTCAATGATTGGTGAAGAGCTGGCAATTAAGAAGTGCTTGTTGACTAATTAAAGTAGGAGTCAATTGCAAGTCTTTCTGATTCCAGGTAGGGATAATCCAAGTATGTACTATACAATGCTATTCTCCAACCCATTAATCAGTGGACTATGGATGACTAAGTGCTTGATGTATATCAAGACTGTGCTAGTCACTAGAAGACAAAACCAAAATGGTTCCTTCACACAAGAAGCTAATATTCTTGTCAGGGGAAACATCAGAAAACTCCCCAAATCTTAGTGCATTTTAAATCATTAAAGCTTGAAAGTGGGCTATTTTTTGGGGGATATTCTATATGAAAACCTGCACAGTATATTATATATATTTATATACATTTATATATATATGTATATATATATATTTATATACAAAATACATACACAAAAATGATAATTTTTTTGGTAGGTGAGATCCTAGCATGAAAGGCCATTTGATAAATGTAACTATTTAGCCCAGATTTGAAGGAAACTATGAATTCTAAAAGGTAGAGGTGAAGAGAAACTGCACTTGAAGCTTGGGTAATAGCTTGTAGAAATGGGAGATGGAATTTCTGCATGAGAGATAGCCAGAAGGCCATTTTGACCTTACTATACCATGTGTGAACAGTAATAATGTAGAATGAGACTGAGAAGGGAACCACAGTGTATTGAATTTCCTGGTTTACATTGTTTCCTTCTAGTTTCCAAGTGTGAGAAATTTATGAATTTTAGAGACATCTTATTAGTTACTGAAAGAGTCCTACTGTTGAGATGATATGTGGCAGATGAGGGGATTTGGTAGGATAAAATTTAGTAATCCAAAAGTAACTTTGAAAAGTCTCCAAACTAGGTAAATTTATTTTTATAACAAAATTCTCCAATTGTAGAAGTTCCTTTATTTAGAGTCTCATTAAGATGACTCTCTCTAGAGAGCCTTAATTTCAGATGCTTTCACTCACTGGAAGGGTCAAGTTGAGATTTATAGCTTAAGTTTAAAAAGGTGAGGGGGACAGGTAGATGATGCAGTGGATAGAGTGTCAATCCTGAAGTCAGTTATACTACTCTTCCTGACTTTAAACGCAGTCTCAGACTCTTCCTGGGTGTGTGACCCTGTTTGTCTCAGTTTCCTCATCTGTAAAATGAACTGTCAGAAGAAAATGGCAACCATTCCAATACCTTTGCCTAGAAAATTTTGAAGAGGATCAGGAGTCAGACATGACTTAAATGAATGAATTACAATAACATAAAAAAGAAATATATTTTCCCCAAAATCAGTGAGTCAGAATCTAGTAAGTTGTCCCTGAATCCATATACATTGAAAATATTTTGAAATCTTTGTTTAATATGAAAGACATAGTTGGTTCTGGAGAGAGAGAGGGCCCTGAACCATAAAAAAAATACTGAATATGTTCATACAGACTGTGAGTAGATGTAAACTACTACTGTCATCTCTTAGGTATATTGTTTAAAAGTATATGTGTGAGATTGAAAATTAGCAACTCAATTGCTCTTCCCCAATGATGTCTATAAAGACTTTTTGGTGTTCTGAGTTCTAGTCCTGGGGCACAATTACTTCGGCTTCCAGAAATGGATGGAGTTTAAATGAAAGGAAAGTTTTTCGACCTTGAGAAGTGTCTTTACGTAGCACTGAGCAGATAGAGTCAGAAGCAATTACAAATTCAGGAAGCCTTGAAGAATGTAGTTTCCCTCCCTCACCCCACCCCCACCCCAATCTCCCCTTGCCTTCTGAAATAGTAGTAAACTGTCTTCTTGTGGTAGGTGCCAGTTATTTTTGAGGTCAGAAAATTAGATTGGTAAAGCTGGAGGTTTGCTGAGATAGGTGTTCAAACCCTGAGGGGAAAGAAGGGAGAATATGGTAGGTATGGGTCAGGGATGGGGGGGAAACAAGAAGACAGCGGAAGGGGGAGCCAGGTGGAGAGAGAGGAATAAAATGTGTTCCCACTGAAAGCTCTCAGCTTCTTGAAAAGGATTAGTTATAGATACTTAAATTTTTATTGATAATTTTACAACTGCATTATTGGATGCTTTTCAGAGAAGCCATTTTTTCTTGTTACTGTGCTATATGTGAGAAAATGATATCCATGATAATGATATACATTTGTATATTCACACATATTTATGTTTTATGTGTATGTTCATGTAGATTGTATATATGTCTATTTAGAAGAAAGCAACAAAGGCTTCTGCCATATTGGATGAATTCCCCCCTCTAGGAAGACTCTACATAGGTAATCAAGCATGGATGGATGGCATCTGAATCACTAGAGAATCCAGACAAATCTAATGAGATTACAATTCCATTTGGATATTTAAGTGCATATATATATACATATATATATATATGTGTGTGTGTGTGTGTGTGTGTGTGTGTGTGTGTGTATGCTCCAGCCTTTGATTTCCTATATGTAGGGATTTTCTTGCATGGAAACTCCCTCCACCAATATAGAGTAGCAACTAATCTATAATATATTCTCAGAAGTTTTCCTGGGATATTTAGACATTGGCCAAACAGTAAGTGTCAGAGATAGGATTTGAATCCAGATTTTTATGACAGTAAGGTCAGATATACTATCCCCCTGATTCCGCAGACTTTGTGTTATCAGATAAAATATATATCACCATCTATGTGGTCCAGCTGAACGCACAATTTCATCAGGGTAGGAAAGCCTAGGTGTGGAAATTCCTTCCATTGATAGGTCAGCAACTCTTTGGTAACTTAATGCCTTCTAGTGCCACCTGATAGACTGTGAAAAGATCTGGCCATCATGAATCCAAAGGCAACCTTAACTCTATACCATCAAGCTGCTTCTCAGGCATGTACTATTATATAAATGTGTCTATTTATCTATTATTTATTTATAAACATACATATATGTGTGTATATATATATATTTGTTTATCTTTATATATATTTGTTTATCTTTATATATTATATATATTTATATATATATATGTATATATACATATATATATATAATTTGTTTATCTTATTTTACCATATTTAACTTATTCTGAACAACTCAGTATCCCAAGAAACTTCCTAGGATTTATTTTCATGGTTTGTTAAAATCTTCATTGATGGAGGGAATCCCAGCATTGGAAGATTCCTAGGCTAAAACCATCATTGGTCCTTTGAAAATTCATGTATAAAAATGACAAGCATAAGGGTTGGATCTATAATTTTATTGGTACAAGGAATTCTCATTTAAGGAAACTGCCTACCCATGCAGGTTATCACTTTCTCTACAAGTTTTTAGTCTTACAGAGTTTGCCTAGGGCACTCAGGGGTTGTGTGATGTGATCAGGGTCACTCAGTATGGAATGGCAGAAAGACTTAAAGAAAGTTCTAATTTATTAGCTTGGGAAAAGGTTTTCTAGACCACAGAATATAAAACTGAAAGAAAAAGAAAGGTCCAGTCCTTTGATGCTTTTAAGACATTTCCTTTTTATGATCAGCATGGTTTCATGTTATATTTTTTGTTAAGCAGCCTTTATGGACAGCACTGAGTTTGGAATGAAGTCCAGAATGTGGACTTACATATGATGCATTAGATTTAATATTGCAAATGAAAGTTTATTTAATTAAGACTTAATTTTAGTGGAGAACTATAATGAGGAATATTTAGGTATTAGAGGTCTCCTGGACTCATGATTAGAATATAGGGCTTACACTGAGCACTTCTACCTAATTCTACTACATAGCGTGTCTGGTTCATTACTTTTTTGTTTTGTTTTGTTTTTGAATGAAAGATGGGCAAAAATTGTGAAACTCATATACCATATACTTAAGATTTAGAAAATTGTGAATATTACCATGTATATTTATTCACACATATATACACCCATGTGTATTATGTATATGTGTGTAATACAACCATAGTATATAATATGAATGTATATACACATGTGTACATATGCACATGTATATGTGTACACACACACACAAAAGTATATACATATATCTATATTTCCCAATAAAGTAGGTCCTGATGGGCATATGAAGACAAACTTTTAGCCCAGTCACTGTTCTCAAGGAACTTATGGTATAAAAGAGTGATAAAGCAAGTATATAAATATCTCTATCTGTCCATATATCTATATTCTGCAAAGTCAAATGTTAAAGACCTAGATGAAGCACTCTGGGAAAATCTATGGAAGGAGAATTGGTTTTCAGTGAAAATTATGGAGAGAGTCAGGGAAGGTTTAATAGAAGAGATAATATCTAAGCTTGGACTTAAAATACCAGAAATTGTCATTCATTCTTCTGTTGTCTATAGGGAGCTCCATGTGGAAAAATATTCTCTGCCAATGTGTAACAGAAACTGTAAAATTGATAATTTTATATGGTGGAACTTGACTCAAATCTCACTCCAAGTCTGGTTCTTCATCCATTGCTCTATTCAGCCTTCTTGTTTCCTGAGAATATAATAATATCTCTGTGAGTCAGTGATATAGATGTTCTTGCTCATTCATAGAGATTATATGACTTCTTTAAGGTTAAGCTATTCCCAAACTTGAGAGATGGGATCTGAACCAGGTTTAAAATTTATTGGAATGGGAAAGTATAAGATATTAGAAAAGATCTAAATGACAGTTTGGTTGGTTGGACTGTAAGGTGTGTGTGTGTGTGTGTGTGTGTGTGTGTGTGTGTGTGTGTGTGTATGAAAAGGAACAAGAAGAAATAAGGATTGGGATGTAGTTCTGAGAGAGACTATAACATGCCTAAAATGGCAGGCTCAAAGATGCCCTTTAACCTTATAATCCTATGGATGTTTGTAAAAGGCAAGTTTTCTGGTCAGACTGCAGTACAATAGAGCCTTATGCATTACAAGTGAGATTTTGTTTTGAAATACAGTAAAATGATGAAGAAAATAATTGGTTCAGATTTAACCTTGGAGACATGGTCGTGTAACTGAGATATTGCTGATTCTATTAAATTTATCCAAATGAAGACTATGAATATTTCCCTACTCTCTCGAGCCCTGATCTACCTGTGCTCCTCCTATGATTATGGAGCCAGAAAACTAGTGAAGCAACATTCTCTCTCAGCAACCAAATTTGTTTGGGAATCATTTTTATGTGAGAGATCAAGAGGGATAATCTGTCATGGATTTTGCTGAAAGCTATTTGATGAACAAATTGACAATTGTTTGGTGGAAAACACCTCATTGTTTCACTGACTCACCCATGCTTCTATCACCTGGGTCCTTAGTGGACTTGCATTCCTCTTGCCCAAGACCACAGATTATACCACAAGTCGAACCTATTTCAATTAATAAAGGCTCCATATAATTTCAACGTAGCCACTGGATTGGGGGTTCTATAACATTATTCACTAACCCTTGATTAATTAAGTACTGATTTGAGTATCTTTCAAATGGTTTCTAATGGGAATTTAATGGATCCACTGTGGGTCAATAGCAATAAGACTCAAACCACTACTTAACAACTGTAGGATTTTCAACATTCCCCTACCCCTTTTGTCCGATTTGTATTTCTTCATGGAATGAGGAAAATTAAGAGTCAAAATGCATTCCTTGAAAAAAAATGCTAAGACCACAGAGCCTATATTATTAAAATTCAGTAACCTGCAGCAGTGGCCATTATCAAAAATCCCATCCAGCCAGACAGCAAACACCATTATAAACACATTAGTCACTGGGAGATTTAAATATGAGACTACACGAAATGGTATTGTTCCAGGAAAAGTTCTATTTCTTTCTCCCCCGTGGGCACGTCCCTAGATATTTTAGGGCAAGTGAATTCGCCAGCCTACAATAATTTTATTTTACCATTTTAATCACTTCTCAGAGAGGGAGTTTTCTCCAGTGGACTGAACACTACCTTCTTTCTTTCTTTTTCTTTCTTTCTTTCCTTTTTTTTTGGCATTGTGTATTATTCAATTCTCCTGAGTTTTTCTGCCACATAGCAAAAAAAAAAAAAAAAAAGCATGTAGAAATGGACTTATTCAAATATGTGCATTTGTCTTGTTTTAGGAAAGAAAATAGTCTTTACTCTTCTTAGATTAGTGCATCTCTCATTTAATTACAAGTGGAAAGGTTAGAAACTTTTATCATGCCCATGTATTCTGTGGGAATTATCTGACTCTGAAATATAATTAATCACTCTCCGCCATGCTTTTATTATACCCACTGCTCTCCAGAGTCATCCCTTTCTTCCCTCTTCATTCACATTCCTCTGACCTTCTTCCCTATTCTGTTGCCACAGACCTCAGGTGAATTTCAGCCGACTGTTTGGAATGAGTGGATATTGTTCGACCCATTTGTCAAGCACATTATCAGCTCACTGACATGAGATCGCTGCATATGTTTTGCATTTTCCATGTATAGCAAGTCCAGGCATTAACATGGATGGCATCTGTCAATGTTGACAAAAATTAAATTTCAAAACTACTGTAAATAATAAAGCAGTCATAGAAAGATTATTTCTCTGGAGCATAAGCTACCAGTAAACATGATTTGCATATTGGGCTTACAGCTGTTTCAACATGGGCTGTTTGCTGTGCTTCATTAAAGTGATTTGATTTGTCAGATCCTGGGATAGCTGGAAGTTGGTAGGAAGCGCAGGGAGATGGGAATATGATGAAACAGAAAAATTTAAGAGCAGGACACCTTTTGGGCATGACCAAGAAGGTGATCCTAGAACATCGAACTTAGATCCATCTTTGGGGAAAAAAGAGATGGTGTTTGGAGGGTTCAGGAGGAAATTATTTTTACCCAAGTCTCAACACATTGCCTGTAGAAGCCACATTAGTTGGCTGTTCAAGGAAACAGCTGTTTCAAAGACTGAATGCTCTCTGGACTGAGCTGAATCCACTCAGAGAAAAGTGATTGGTTGATTTTACTCTCACTTAGATATAGGGACATGAGGGTCAGGACTCAGATTGAGGGATGGGACCATAGAGCCAATGGTTTGTTTTGTTGATTAGTCATGTCTGACTCTTCATGACCCTCATTGGGGGTTTTCTTGGAAGAGATACTGAAGGGGTTTTCCATTTCCTTCTTCAGCTCATTGACAGATGAGGAAACTGAGGCAGTTAATTGCCTAAGACTATCAATGGTAACATGTTGGCAAGTTTTGGAAATGATTTTCCTCTCTCTTACAGCTTCCCCATCCTAAATTTTTTCATAATCTGGTTACCATTTGGATTTCTAGGACTGTCTCATGTGCCTCCCCTTCACTCTTTGTTCTGATCAGACTGGCTTGATGGTTGTTACGCCATTATGGCTTTTCATCTGCTACCTACAAGACTTTGTACTGGTGGTGTCCCTTGACCAGATAGTGTGGTATGGTGGAGGAACCTTGGATATAGAACCAGAAGGCCTGGATTCATCTCCTACCTTGGGTACCCTGTGACCTGAGGTCTCAGTTCTTTATCTATAAATTGAGGGAGTTGGACTCAATGGCCTTTGAGGTTCTTCCTTCTCTAGATCTAAGAACCTAGAAATATAACTATTTTCCTGCTTGACTCATAGCTTCCTTCAAAGCACAACTCAGGCACTACCTTTACAAAACTTTTCTTGACAATCTCTCATGAAATTACTTTGTATGTATTTAAATTAAAATAAGAAAATATTTTAAATTAATTGAATTAAAATTAATTTGATTTAAAAATCAGCTTAAATTGAACTGAGGCTGTTGGGACACCCGATGCACATACAGAACATAAGCTCCTTAAATATATTTCTGTTTGATTTCTGTTTTTGTATATTCAGAGCCTGGCATATAGTAAAAGGTCAATATATGTGTTCTTCCTTGAGTCCAATGGAACAATGGTCATTGCATAGAGAAGTGATTTTCATTGCAGATTCAAAATGTTGTCTCTTTCAAGAGAACTCCTTTCCAAGGAAATATTTACCCAACATTTTAATTTCATTAAAACATGTGTGTTTGCGTATAGGAAGATATATTTGTAGACAAGCACCATTGGGACATTAATAGAAAAAGATGTGAATGCTGAGCATGGAAGATGTGTCCAGGATGATCATGAGTTAATCCTATGAATTTAGCTATGATTGTGCTGCAAAATGGCACCTCGTAATTTGTATTTATTTATAAAAATAATATCCAAATAAAGGCCAGCTGTGAACATAGGAACCCCTCCCCTGTTCTGTGGGCAAGAACAGGTGTTCCACATTTGAAGTTTAGAAAGAAATAGGCACTTGCTTACTCACCCATGTGTCAAGAATCACCACCTAATACTGTACTTTGTCTTTTAGAGACATATGTTCAATGGGAAGGGGACCTTGGCAATTGTGGCCCAATGGAAAGAGCACCTGGTTTGAGAACCAGCTGGGATACTAAGTTACCTTGGTGGATGTGTTGAACTTGGAATTGGGAAGAACTGAGTTCTAATCTTGCTTGGACACTTCTTAGCTGTGTGACCCTTGATATGTTATCAGCCTCAGTTTTCTCATCTGTCAAATGGGGAAAATAATTACATCTTTTTCATAGAGTTGCTGTAAGGATGACATAATATAATACATGGAAGGTGCTTTATATATTTTAAAGTGCTATATATCAGCTTTGTGACTGTGGGAAAATTACTCTACCTCTCTGGAATTCCATTTCCCTATGTTCATAAAATGGATTTGGTGAAATCTCCCAGAGTTGCTAGGAAGTTTTTTATCATTTAAGATCATAAAGTTGTATGTGATTGTGAATTTGTGCAAGGCTATTAGCATGTATTCCTCAACCAATGTGGCAAATCTGAAAGCATGATGGTTTGGAACAAAGTTTTAGCTGTTTAGTTGACAGAAGAGTACAAAGGACTTAGGAGAGGACATGAAGACTGTATTCAATTATTTCATGTGGAAGAAAGGTTACACTTATTCTAATGAGCCCCAGGGAGGTTCAGGTATTGTGAAGTTGGGTTGCAACCATGGGCTGCAAAGAGGGGTGATTTGAGGGGAAACTGTTTTCCAAACAGTGAGATCTGTCTAAAAATTAGATGGGTGCTCCAGGAAGTAATAGGTTCACCCTCACTGGATATCTTGAAGCAAGAGCTGGAAGCCTTTGATAATTATGTTGTAGATAGATTTTTGGTCAGGTAGATGTGGATTATCCCTATCATATCACAGGGATCTGTTTCACATTAAATTAGATTGTAATTGAGATCTCTCTAATTCTTTGATTCTGTGATATAATTTCTACAAAATTTTGGTTCATTTCTCCTTAGCTGAATGAATATTTCTTTTTATTCAAATTCGCTGTGAGTAAAATTAATTAGCAGTACTCAATGTTATGTATAGCTATTGTGACAAAATTCAGAAGTAAGTAAAAGGGGTCTTTGGAGGCCTTGATTCCCTAGTCTGTGCCGTTTTAAAAAATCTTTCAATGTGTTAATATGTAATGTAGTAACTTTAAGTGTTGAATGCTGAGGCAGGAAATCAAAGATCAAATACTGCTTTATACATGGGAGTCTGTTTTGTTTTCTCAACTGAAAAATAGGGATAATAAAAGTATATGTATCACAGGTTCTAATGACAACCAAATGAGAGAATTTTATGTAAAGTGATGCCATTATAATGATAATGATTAAATGCTCTTGTTACCTTCTCCTTGTTAAATGCCCTAGGTAAATGGTCTTGTTATAGTCACTTGGACTATAGCCTTCATTCACACTAAGATTTACAAATTAATAGAAGCTTAATGAACTTAATAAAATTGTTTTGCGCATTCATTCAGTCTTCCCTGACTCTTTGTGATCAAGGGACCAAAGAACACCAATGCTGTTCATGGAGGTTTCTTGGCAAAGAAACTAAGATGGTTTGCCATTTCCTTCTTCAGTGGATTAGGGTAAATAGAAGTTAAATCACACAGCTAGTAAACTGAGAAGGTCACATTTGAATTCAGGTCTTCCTAATTCCAGGTCCAGTGTTCTATAAACTGGGTCACCTAGTTATCTCATAATCCTTACACTAGCTAGCCCTTCCTTATTTCATCAGGTATCCAAAACTTAAAATAAAGAAATTAAGTATTAATAATGTAATTCCTTTGTGCATCAAGGGGCAAAAAGAGAATTTTGTTGTGCAAGGGACTTTCTAATCAATCAATCATCATATCTAATAAAGGCATATGCTATGTACCATGTACTTGTAGTGGTTTAAGCAATGAGAGGGGAGGGAAGAAATTGAAACATAAAGCAATTCTTGTCCTTCAGTATCTTAGCTTCTTTCTTTTAAACCACCTAGCATCCTCTGCACTGGACAAAGTCCTTTAGGAATCTACTGCTTGACTCCAGGACTTTACTTGCCTTCTGCTATCTCTTGGAATCCCCGATTCCTTCACAGCTCAACCCAAATGCTACTTCCTACATCCAGTCTTTCCTGACTCTTTGGGTGGCTAACATTCTCCTTTTGCCAATCTTATTTGTATTCATTTTGCACGTATTTTTTGATATACTTGTTTACCCCTTATAGAATAGAAGCTCTTGGAACTACTTGTTTTGTTTTTGGTTTGTGCATCCCCAAATTGAAGCAAGTGCTTCATCTATAGAAAGATCCTAATAAATCTTTGTTGAATGAATGAATTTCTATTCTTCCAAAATGAGACAGAAGTTTTCACTTTTGCCTACTCTTATTTGAATGGGCTGATTAAGAGAATGTGATAGCAGGGTTCTGAAGAATGGAAGTAGCAGAAATAGAAATGCATCTCACTCCAGTGAGGAAAAAGTGTTGAAGAGTATTTGCCAAGTACAGTTAAGGTAAATATAGGAACTAAGTAAGTGACAACTGCAATTATGGTTTTGTTGGAAGAGAATTAGCTCCTTATTATTATGCTTTTTATATATGATCAACCCTGACCCCATGTGGATTCACCCTCTCATACTGAGTTTATCACCTCATTACATTCATTTAATCCTTCAAATTTCTGTGTCATGCATCTTTACAGTACTGGTGTCCAAACCAGCTCTCAGGTAAGGGAAATAATTCATGTGTTTCACTCCTCCCTCTATTCAAGTGTTTGCCTCATCTCTCTTGCACCCAGGAACCATTCTATTCAGCTGAAGGAAAGCGCTGGTCATTGAAGGAAATGGAATGATTAGAGCTATTTTAAGGAGAATCAAGTTTATTATGAAATGGCCTAATATGAAATAGGGCAGGTATACATCTGGAAAGGTAGGATTTAATAAAATTTTCTTCTATTTAGGAATAAAACAGTACAAGACTGAGGAGTGAATACAGCCACCTTCAAATTCTGAAACTAAAATTCCAACTCCAGTTGGGCTTTCTATGAGCTCTGAAGTAGTGACTTTAACATGCTTTCTTCCATTCTCACCTCCTCCCTCAATTGATTTCATGCTAGGCCATTCACCTGATTTGGAATTGGAGATAGATAGTCTCAACCTACCATATTATTTGCTTTTTTCATGTTTGTAAGAACCAGAATACAACAAAAAAAATCTAACCATCATAAATGAATTTTTTATGCTTTTTTTCAACATTGGAAATTGTCTTGAAAAATAGTATTAATGGAGGAGGAGAAAAAGAAATAATAGATTAGCCTGAAATATTTAACATAAAAGAATACCAAAATACTGAATGTAAAATCACAGAATCAGAGTATACTGGAGGTGGAAGGAGCCCAACAACTACCTAATCTAATCAGTTTTTAACTATTATCTCCTCTACAGTGTATCTAATAAGTGTTATCCAGTTTTCCTAGGAGCTTACAATAAGGAACAAAAGGGACTCACTACTTTTCAAAGCAAATCATTTCATTTTTGAATGATTGATTATTAAGAATGTGGTTTTCATACATTGAACCTAAATTTGCCTATTTACAGTTGATTCCTGTTGCTTCTATTTCTAAGTTCTGAAGACCAGGAAAATACTTCCTTCTTCCAGGTCTGTTAATGGGGCAATGAAGCTGCCAATTGATGGATCTGTTGAAGGGCAATCAACATATCTAAGTGTATCTGTGACTTCAAGCAAGCATTTCATTCAGACTCAAAACTCCAATATGGAACAAAGATTTTAAATCCATTTGGTCCTACCACAGAAAAGAAACTATCATCTATTTAGTATATACACAGTCACAATCTTAGACCTCTCAGTTCTTGCAGTACCCATCCAGCTGTGACTAGACAATACCGAAATTGAAAAATTCATCCAAACTCAGTGTTTGACATCCCACAGATGGAAAAATAAATAAATAAAAAACTAGTAAATGACTTGTTTTGGTGAAGTCAACCAATGTCTGTTGATTTAAATTGAACTCAGCCAAACTGCTCAGGCATGTAGATTGAGATTTCAAAGCACTCAAAGGGAGGAGAAAGATTAGGGAGATCAAGGAAGGCTTCATGGGAGAAGTGAAAGAGGCTAGGATGACATGAGAGTTAGAAAAAGGACATTCAGTTAGACTGCTTTCAAACTGGTTGGCTGGCTGGAACTCCCTACATTTAAACTTGAAAGGAGGCTATGGAGTTTAACAGAAATATGTCTTTGATGCTCTTTTTTAATCAATGATATTGTTCAAGGCATATATGTGTGGAAGCCCACTTGGCTTCAGTATTATAAAACTATCGTTTTTGCGTGTGATGATTTCAGATAACAAAAATGTAACCAAAAATCATAGTCATGTGCTCTTTCCTCTTTTCCTCTGAAGTCTCTGGTGACCAGGAAAATGTTTAGCTGTTTAAAATTAGTCCAACTGAAGTAGCCTTAAGGTTATGAGCTTTATTAGACTGCATTGTATGACAGGATATTTAAATCCAGACACTATAGCAGGTATCCTGAGTGTTCTAGTTCAGAAAGCTTTCTCTTCTTGTTCAGTGATGTACAAAAGCTGCTTTGACTCATTGAAAAGATGGAAACTATTTCATAAAGAAAGTTTTTTTTCCTCAGTTGACCAACTGTTGAATAAATTTCTGGGCAAATCTTATCTGTTCAATTGAGTAAATAAGTGGTTTTAATTGCATTTTATAATGCATGCTTATTGTGTTTAAGGATACCACAAAACTGAGAGGAACAGTTAACATGTGAGACGATAGATTCATAATCCAAAAAACTCTCAACACATTGTTGGACTAATTCTAATAAGATAAAACTTGATATATATATATATATATATATATATATATATATATATATATATATATATATATATATATATATACATAGGCATGTATATATATATATGTACATATATGTATATATAATTGAGGTATTATTTATAGGTTCTGTGCTAAAAATTAAAGGACTCATGTACTTTGCCTAAAAAGCATTTGGGGGAGAGCCAACTAGGTGGGGCAGTGAATACAAGTCTGGAGTCAGGAGAACTGAGTTCAAATCCAGCCTCTAAATTTACTGCATGGCCTGGGCAAGTTACTTAATTCTGATTGCCACCACAAAACAAAATAACAAATAAAAAGTTTTAGTGGAAAAGCAAGCTCAATATGAGTCAGAGATGCAAGTGAGCAGCCAAAAAATAGAATGCCATCTCAGGCTATGCTAAGAGAGGATGGTTCACTTTACTATTTTACTTCTATGTTCTATATTCAGACCATGGGTGGAATACTGTAGTTAGTGTCAGGTGCTATAGTAGGGAAGAAATTGAACATCTGGGCAGTGTTCAGTAGGGGGTGACTAGGATTACAGGGATGTCAAAATCATGATAGATGAAGCTTGGTGGAAGGAAAAGGGAATGCACAGCCTATAGAGGACGGGACACAGTGGTATCATTTACATTACATATATGGAAATATAGCATCATATCTATCATATATGGAAATACATATATCATATATATATATTCATATATAGTATCATATATGTATCCATATGTTATAAATACATAAACATATATATGCATATATATATATATATATATATACATATCTACCCATATATGTGTGTGTATTTATATCTATATCTATAACTATATCTATGTGGAAAATTGTCACATGAAAAGGGATTCACTCTGCTTAATCCCAGAAGGCAAAATTAGGATAAATGTATAATTTGCTAGGAGAGACATTTTGGCTTGCCATAAGGAAAAACTTTCCAACAGAGCAAGATAGATGCTCAGGATTGATGATTAGAAGCATAGTCTGGCATGGTTCAATAGAGATTGTGCTGGGTCTTCATTCTGTCACCAATTAAGACAGCCCAGGCCCATAGTGGAGTTTGTTAGCCAGGGATGTCAAGGCATAGAACATGATCTCAGGAAGTCAAGAGCTCTGAGTTACTTTCCAATATTCATATATAATTAGCTTCTTTAGATTAAAATAAGTTAACAAGGGCATTTCCAAAATACCATCAGAGCATTGCCAAAATATCACCAGAACACTGCCAGAACATTGAAAAATGTGGCCAGTTTGTCCCTAAGAAGATGATCAGAGAGTCAATGAGCACACCTTTCCTTCCCGGGCTCACTTGTAGGAGACTACAATAGCTTAGGATCATGGGTTTAGAACTGGAAAGGATCTCTCCTCAGTTGTTTGGTCAGTATATGGAAGAGAGGATTTTCCATAGCAATCCAATTTCACAACAACCACAGGTGTCATCAGAGATGAGACCATTCCAGCCTGGAATTAATGAAGTAGTTCTTGTTGGAAGAATCTGGTGGACCAGACTCTTTGAGGACCTCCGGGGAACATGTATTGATGAGATTTTGGTCAACCACCCACATCTAGCCCAGGTCTGACCTGATTGCTTAAGGGCTTTGTATTTAAACATGGCAAGTCCAATCTGACAATTAGCTTGTGAATAAAAATGGCAGGAAAAAATTTATCAGGAAAGATATTATTATATCCTATTAGATCTATAAGGGAACTTGGATGCCATTTAGTCACCCTCAATTTCATGAAAGTCTCACCCTTCCCTAATTTGAGACTGGCAAAGCAAAAGACATTTAACTCAAGGACATATAAGCCTAAGACAAAGCAAAACACATACTTTTCTCCCTCCTGATAAAATTGCATCTCTGCAATATTCCTTTTAGCACTTTCAGAGAAATGGGGGGAAAATCTTACAACTTAATCGATGTCTTTCCTAGGAAGATTTCCTGAGCTTTGATCATGGTTTCATTCTCTGAATAATTTGACAGGGTTTCTTTCTTCCCTGACCTCATGCATAAAAGGACAGCTGGGAGCACTCCCACAATGAGCTGAGGGATGGAAAGCAAACCAATGGCCTTCTCCCCAGCAGAATCCCTTGACCTTGAAATTGCTCTTAAAATCCCTAAAGAGCCCTAAAGAAGGCCTATTTCCCAGCTCTCTATTCCATCTCCTTTGAACAATTCAGAGTTCTCATATCTTGCCCTGGAAAACATACAGTCTCAATAAAGAAATCCAAATGACCAGATGGAGATAATAGGGAGAGATTTGGGACTAGAGAGAGAATTATCTTCAAATGAACCCTTGAAGCCATTTAAAAACAAACAAAAATGGCAGATTTTTACTAAAAATCTAAAAATTAGGTTCACAGACTTAGGGGTGCTCTAAATTTAGAGTTTACTACCAATTACTCATATTACAAATGGTGAAACAGAAGGAAAAAAGATCGATTGTTCATAAACACACACACATTATTATTTTATTATGTGTATGTGTATATATCTTTTCCTTCTCCCCAACAAAGAAGCATGCTTTTTTATACTTACAATTTAGTAATGTTAGAATGTTGTAGTTGCTGAATGGGCAGCTAATGGTAATGCCAACTGAATAAGTTGTTGTTACATGAAATATAATTATTCCCCTTGCCTATACATTAAAACAAATGATAACTATATAAGACTGTCAACACATTTATTAAGACACATTTTACATTTTATTTTCTGATGATAGGAGTCAATATTATTTTCTGATGATAGGAGACAATGTGACTTGTAGGATTGAAATAAGGGAAGTATTGGATTCAAATCCCAATCTGAAGACCTATGAGTTAGATGAATTTTTTTTTTTTCCCTCTAAAGCAATCGGGGTTAAGTGACTTGCCCAGGGTCACATAGTCAGGAAGTGTTAAGTGTCTGAGGTCACATTTGAACTCACCACCTAGCTGCTCCTAGATGAATCTTTTTGGTTGCCTAATCTCTCTTTACCTCAGGATACTCTTTAGGATTTACGTTCTGTGAAATGAAGTGCTCATTCTTTATTGGCGGAGGAAGTTCCTATGTCAAAAGTCTTCTAAGAAATCAGAGATCCTTCAACTATCCCGGTATTTCCTGGTCACTTTCCATTTGGAGAGTTTTGAAAGTCAGAAGAAGATGATTGTAAATGGAAATTCAGAGGTTACTGAAGCATCACTGTTTGTGGCATCTGATAAGATGAATTTGTATTTTAGATACTATTTCAAAGGTTCCTGGACTGACCTTTCCTCAGATTCTTATGTGTTCAGAAACACAGCTCTGTCCTAACCATAATTCCCACCAGAAATCCAAGGGGAAAGGATTACCCTAAGATTTCCTTGTCATATACCTTTCCCTTAAATCCCAGTGAATGAGCAAAAAGAGACATTAAAAACAAAGAAAATAATGAGAGAAGTGGGAAAATGAAACAGACAGATGTGTCTGTCTTCAAGTCCTTGGGTAGAGAAAACTCTGACTGATTGCAATGTAGCTAGCGAGAATTATATATTCATAGACAAAGTAAATGTGGTCTAAATGTGTTTAATTAGATATTTAAAGAATAGAACATTTAATTTAATGCACTATGTGAAAAAACCCAGCCTGAAGTTGATTTTGGATGAGACAGATAATGATGTTAAGATTGCAGAGAAACTCTTCAAGCACCCGACACAAGTGAAAATCAAAATTACATTTGCTTGAATATATAGAAAGGATATCTAAGGACTTTAAAGGGCAATTTCTCTCTTCCCCTTTGAAATTCTTTTAAGAATGATGGTTAGAATTGGGCTTACAAAGTTACAAACTAAGAGAGGGCAGGAAAAACTGTAAGGGATTCAGTCTATCCTGCCAGTGATCAAGATTTATAATCTCAGCATCTTCCAATACATTTTCCTTTGTCTTTCTCCTCCCAAACCACCTACTAATAACCCAACATTGTCTTCTGCTTCTTTTTGATTCTTATAAGATTACTAACCTAGTTCAGCCCTTTTTATCTTTGTTCTGGGCTATTATAACTTTTTAACTGGTTTCCAGCCTTCCACATCTCTAATCTATCCTCCTGTTGCAAAAATGATCTTCTTAAGACAAAAAATTATACACTGCTCAAGATTCTTTAGTGGCTCCCTATTATCCCTACAATGTATGCAATACAAACTCCATGACCAGGCTCTGTTTTATCATCTGCAACTTTTCATATTATTTATTTTTCTGTACTCTAGCTTATAATCAAAAGAGACCACAAGCTTTTCTCTAAATTTGATATTTCATCATTAAAGGACTCCCACAGAATAGTGGAAAAAATGTTGTATACTGGCTCCAAGCTGGATACTCTAACCATGGAAGGCAGGAAAGAATGAGAAAAGGAAGGAAGGAAGAAGAAAAGTAAGAAGGAAGGAAGGAAGGAAGGAAAGAAAGAAGGAAAGAAGGAAGGAAGAAAGAAAAGAAGAAAGAAAAGAGGGAGGGTGAAGCAAGGAAGAAAGGAAGAAAAGAAGGAAGGAAGGAGGAAAGGAAGAAAAAGATGAAAAAAGGGAAGAAAAGAGGAGGGAAAGGAAGAACACAAAATCTGAATTAAAAGTTCACTTTACTTTTAAGTTATTTGATTAGTATTGAAGCAGTATGAAACAGCTTGACAGGGCTAAATCCAGGACATAGCCTCTCACTCTCTTATTTCATCTCTCATCCTCCCCTTCCACATATATGCCTTTATTATGCATATCAATCAGCACTAAATCCTAGATCTCCCTTTACTTGGATATTATAGAGCTTCATGCTAGAGTAGTAAAGAGAAAGAAGAGACCACAGTTTACAGCAAGCTTGTAAGAGAAGAACCATAGGGCAAAAGTAGGATTAAAGTTAGAGACTGAAGAAGGCGTAAACTATGATAAAAGTTAAATCACAGTCAAAGTAACCATTTTTCCATTTAGCCATCCTTCCCATCACAGTAGTTAATAAGATGACTAATCCTTTTTCTATAATTTCCCACACAGAGAACAAAGGTTATACATTCATAGTTAAACAAATTGAGGGAGTGTTCAGTCTTTAAAAAAGTAACAGCAATATAGATATCAATTAAATAGCAAATTAGTTATACCTTTTGACTTATGTACAAAGAAGAAAATTGCTTTAGTATTAAAGAGTTTTTAACTACTGAGTAGTCTGGTAATTAGGAAGCTGTCAAAGCCTGTTATGTTATCTCATAGCAGTTGGTGTTCAGAATATTTCTTGCTATTCCTGGTCTGAATGGGCTGTGCTTAATATGCAGCGTCAGTCTACAAAGGTTCAAAGGGGACAATTTAATTATGACACTGTAAATTCTTAATTTTCAATTATTATGGCACTGGGGAATTGCCCTTGAGAAAGGGCAGATAAAAGACCTTGTGGCTTCATACAAGTCTGGAGAAAAAAACGAGTTTGAGCAAGAATAATGTTTGCTGATTTAGGTGCTGGTTGCAATCTTTCCAGAGTAAGGAAATATAAAAACATCAGCTAACAAAACTGGCAAATGATACTAGTAAAGGCCTGGTGTCAGCTGCTGAAAAATCAGAGTACAAGTCATTGAGCTTTTTAGCTGGCCACAGATGCATACAGTAAGCAATCAATAACTGCTTATTTGTTACTCAAAATCAGTCCCTCCTTTCTGTTAATTTATAGTCTACTAGTTGGGCAGGAGAAAGGAGTCACCTGAAGTGCTATTGGCCCAGAACAAGAGTCTGCTTCATTTGTGTCTTAATTTCCAAAGAACATAGATTCCAAATTAGTTGTGACCTTAAAGCAATGAAATAAAATCTCTTCATTTTAAAAATAACTCAACTGAGAAATTGTGACGTGGCCTAAGATCACACAGTTTGACAATATCGAAGACAGGATTTGAACCCAGGTCTTTCATTTACTACTCTAGATACTATATAATCTGTCTCTATTTCCTTGTTCCTTTATTGATCTTAACTTAGACCCATGGACATACTTTTAACTTCTTTTTGTTAAATTTACCTTAGCAGATCTCTCAGGTACCTTGTCTCTACTTTGTCTTGAATCATTGGGCCTCATGATTTCTGTTTGCTGATCTCCAGGTGGACTTCCTTTACTGGGATTAAATCTTGGTGGAATGAAACATGAAAGGATTGGGTTAAATGGCTTTCTAAAGTCTTGTCTAACTCTATAACTTTGCGATCCCATACTATTCTATGACACTAGTGAATTAATAAGATGCAGGCTAACTTATTACACCCCTTGTGAGTGGATATATAAGGCAGTCTTGGCCAAAAGAATCGATCCCCACCAGCTAATCCCCAGAACTTCTTATTTTTGAAATAGATGGAATCCTAGGGACAAATGGTTAGGGATTTGGCCCAGGAAATGGAAAGTTAGGGCACATTGGTAATACTTCTATTACTTCAGCAGCATAGAAAGACATGAAAATCTATACAACCAAAAACCATTTCCTTATCAGGCAAATGGAACTGAATAGCTCTCAGAACAATTGCAAGTTGTTAATAAACTCACAAAGGAATATTCCAAATCATTCCCTCAGGTTTCATCTCACCCCTAACAAATTGGGAAAGATGATCAATATGTTAAAATTGAAGGGAATATAGAAAGATGCTAATATGTCATTGGTAGGACTGTGAATTGATAAAACCATTGTGGAAAACAATTTGAAATTATTGCAAAGAGAATAACCAATATATCCATATAGTATGACCCATAGATTCTACCTCTTAGCATATGCCCCAAGGATATCAGTGACAAAAAACTCCTGTTTGAAATCATTTATTAATTGACAACGATATTATGTGGCAGACACCAAAATATGCATAGCAGTATTTTTGTGGTAGCAAAGAAGTGGAAATAACGTAGATACTCATCAACTGGGGATTGGCTAAACAAATTGCGGTGTGGGAATGCAATGTAAGAAATGATGAGCATGAAGAAGAGAGGAAAGACTCAATAGGAACTGATGCAAAGTGAAGTAAGCAGAATTAGACAACTAATAGCAATGTGCATGGAAAGAACAGCATCAAAATTATCAAAGCAAAGTTTGCTTAAATTAAAATGATTTAAATTTGTTTCAAGGAAGGGCAATTAGAAGATACTAAACTTTTCTGTCCATGCGGCTTTGTGTCTCAGTGTATCTCTCTAATAAGACCTTGGTTTCCAGCACCTGTCTCCCTCCCATTCCAACTAAATTCATCTTTAAGAGTTCATTTTAGGGAATGTTTCATGATTTCCCTAGGCACCAAAACTGCTGCTTATGGCTCTATTCTTTGAGAATGAAAGATACAATCTGGGCTAATAGTAACCCCTTGATTTAGACTTGAAAAAAAGACCTTGAAAATCATCTTGTTCAATATCTCATTTTTACAGATAAGCAAGTTTTCTCCTAACATAAGGGCTCATTATACAGGGCATATTTCATTTATATCCTTGT
The DNA here is from genome assembly GCF_048593235.1 of Sminthopsis crassicaudata. Lineage (NCBI taxonomy): Eukaryota > Metazoa > Chordata > Mammalia > Dasyuromorphia > Dasyuridae > Sminthopsis > Sminthopsis crassicaudata. Next base: position 726,332,761 of record NC_133617.1, read on the forward strand.
AGGCTATGACGAATATGAAATTTTAGAGCAAGTGCTAGAGAATTATCTCAATCTTTTACTCTCAATTAATACCAAGTACTCATTAATAAGTAATGGAATATGCTTATACAGTGGGTAATTGATCTGGATGGAGGGTTTACTTTCATACTCTATACAAGATGAATAAACAACCAATGAAAGAACTAATAGTATTAATATTTTAAATAGGATATCTAATTTGATTAAAAAAAGAGTCATGAGAAAATAAGCATCTAAGAAGAAAAAGAATAATCAGTGAATTATATTTGAAAGTTACCTCACCCTACAATAATCAGTACTTACAAAAAAATCATATTCCTTTTCCGTCCCCCAGATTCTCACAGCATACATGGGGAAAGTCATAGGTCCTGCTTGAGACCTTCCATTGAGGGCAAAGTTGATGCTTAGAGAGCTGGTTCATTCTACTTTGGGACAGGTCTAATTGTTAAAGAATTTTTCCTGATATGAAGCCTAAATTTGTCTCTTGGCAATTGCTTCCCATAGCAACTAGATCTAGCCTGCTGAACCAACTGAAGAAATCTAAGGAAGCCTTCTTTCATGTAAAAACCTTTCAATTTCCTGAAACCAGATATCAAGTTCCCATTCTCTTCACACACCTCCTCCCCCAATCCTATCATAATCCTGTTTCCTTTGGCCCAAGTCTTTCTCCCCCTCCTCTATGCTAAACATCTCTAGTTCGTTTTTATCATTCCTCATATGGTATAATGATGATAGCTGATTTTGCATAGATTATTAAAGTTTGCAAAGCCTTGTACATGTCACCTCATTTGATCTAAATGACTACCTTGTAAGATAAGTGCTGTTATCCTCCCCTCCCCCACTGCACTTTATAAATAAGTTAACAGATTGAATGACTTGTCCAAGATCACACAATTAATATTTGAGACAGTTTTGAATTCATCCTTCTGATCCTAAATCCACCATTCTTTCTGTGATTGATATGATCTTGAGGACACTTACTATTATGGTGAGCCCACTAGATACTACCCAGCTTATCAATCCATCCATTAGTCAAGTAAAAGCATTTATTAAGTACCTACTGTTTATCAACCATTGTGCTAGTAGGCTTTGTGTATACAAAGACAAGATGAAATTTGCTTTGAAGGAACTTAGATTCTCTTGGGGGAGCTAACATTGACATATCAGTTCACATAGAATAAATGGAAGATCATTGTAGGGTGAGGCACTAGCACCTGGTGAATGTTCTTCTTAAAACCTGGTGGTACAGACCAGATGTGGTACAAGTTCCTTCACTAGTTTTAGTTCTATGACAAATAGGGAGGCGGTCTCATTAAATGTGATCTAGGAAAGACTGGAGAAAAAACTGAAAAAAAAAAAAAAAGATAAATGTAATTCCCCCCCCCACCCCAAACATGCCGCAACCTTCTGATTGGGCACTCTAATTAGTTAAGCCAAGAAATCCAATACTTCTTTCATATCAGCCTACCCTGTTTTGGTCTGGCTTTTGCTTCCCTCATCTTCTCTGGCTTCAACATGAGCAGGAGCTCAAAGGTAGCTATGGCTCAGCAAAAACCGCTGAAATAAAATGATGCTCATTTGGTACCTGTGACAATGTCAGGGACCGTGTTGTGTGCCTCCAACTACACATTCATCTTCACATGGAGAGAAATGAGCAGCAACATATGCTGGAGATGGTTACCAAAAGGGCATCTCACTCTCTTTCACTCTCTCTCTTCTCTCCTCTTTTCTCTTCTTTCTTTTCCCCCACCTTCTTTCTTCTCCTTCCTTTTACCTCCATCTCTCTTCTTGTATCTGTCTTTCTTTCTGTATGTCTGTCTCTCTTCCTCCTTTTCCTTCCTTTCCTTTTCTCCCCCTCTCTTTTCCTTCCATCTTTCTGTACCTGTCTCTATCTCTCCCTTTTCCTCTTTCTCCTTCTCATCTGTCTTTCTGTTATCTCTATCTCTTTGTCTCTATCTCCTCTTTCTCTCTCTCTCTCTCTCTCTCTCTCTCTCTCTCTCTCTCTCTCTCTCTCTCTCTCACACACACACACACACACACTCACACAACCACACACCCCTTAAGAGAGATTTTTTTTTCTGCCTCTGTTTCTGTCATTGTGGGCTCAGTTTGGATGATCATAGAGGTATGGGATCATACAAATGGAAAGAAAGGCACCAGAAGTTTGACAGAATGAAGATCTCATAAACCAAGGAGGAGGATGGAGGAAGGTGGTACAATGCAGTAAGCAGAGTGAGGGGATCAGTGTGAGAAAGACCTGAGGTCAAGTCCAGCCTCAGATAGTTATCAGCTCCCTAACCTTGGACTTGTAACAATAACAACTTCCGTGAACCTCAATTTTCCTCATTTATAAAATGAAGAAAATAAAGTTGTGACAATCATGTGCGATAAGTAAAATAAAAGAACTAAAAAAATCTGAATTATTATTAGTTATGATTTTCTTTTTATGCCTTTCCCCATATCTTTATCTTGTAGAATTCTTAATTTCCTTCAAAACTCAACTTGAACCTTTTCTGATTCCCTCCTCCCCAAATCCTGTATTTACACATGCATTTTTGTGGAACCAAAGATTACAGATCTTTGAGCTACAGGGGACCTTAGATGGTAGAGTTCAAAACTCTCATTCTACAGATGAGGATATTGAGGAACACAGACATTAAGTGCCTTGCCAAGAGGGCTTCAGAGTACAAACTGTTTCACTTGAGTCTTTTCATCCTACACAATTAGCATAGTGCCTATTCATTGAATGATGAAGAATAAAAGCAGAAATCTTGAAAGGTGACTAGTCCAGTGGACAATGCCTTGTGGTTTCATTGATCTGGAATCTCTATCTATGGAATTAATAATAGTGGTGGTGATGGTAGTAGTGATGGTAGTAATAGTAGTAGTAGTAGTATTAATGGTAGTGGCGGTGATGGTAATGGTAGTAGTAGTGGCAGTGTAGTAGTAGTAGTAGTAGTAATAGTAGTAGTAGTAGTAGTAGTATTTATGATAGTGGTGATGGTAATGGTAGTAGTGGTAGTGTAGTAGTAGTAGTAGTAGTAGTAGTAGTAGTAGTAGTAGTATTTATGATAGTGGTGATGGTAATGGTAGTAGTAGTGGCAGTATAGTAGTAGTAGTAGTAGTAGTGGCAGTATAGTAGCAGTAGTAGTGGTAGTAGTAGTAGTATTTATGATAGTGGTGATGGTAATGGTAGTAGTAGTAGTAATAATAGTAGTAATAGTAAATAGCTAACATTTATGTAGCACTTATTTTGTTCCAGACACTGTGTAAGTACTTTACAACTGTTACTTCATTCCTCACAATAACCCTGATGTTTAGTCTCATATAATTAAATTATTATTATATTGTAATTATAAATGATGATTATTATTAAATAATTAAAATTATTATTTTAATTTTACATTACATTTTATGCTTAAGTGACTTGCTCCAGATCATATTGCCAGTACATACCTGAGATCATTGAACTCAGTTCTTCCTCACTCTACATAACAGCTAGATGACTCAATGGACAGGACTAATGGCCCTGGAGTTAGGAACTTCCAAGTTCAAATTCAGCCTCAGACACTTACTAGCTGTGTGGCCCTGGCAAGTCACTTCGCCCTGTTTTCCTGTGTTTCCTTTTCTATAAAATGAACTGGAGAAATAAATGGCAAATTACTTCAAATCTTTGCTAAGAGAACCCTAAATGGGGTCCCAGAGAGTCGAAAGCAGCTGAAAACACTCAGCAATCAAAACAACTTCTGACCCAAGGCCTAAGGTTCTAGAACCTCTAGAGATATCTAAAGGTCAGAGGGGGTGACCATAGCCAATGCCATTTATACGGCCCTTCAGAATCTGCAGAGTGCTTTATGTGCATTGTCTCATTTTAGCCAAACAAGAACGTTATGGAATCAAGGTGTTCATTATTATTCCCATTTTGCATCTTTAAGAGGCTGTGACTGGCCCCGAGTCACACAGTTGGGAGGTATATGAGATGTGGCTCCAAACCCAAGTCTCCCTGACCCTGATTATGGCCCTCCATCCATTCTGCCATTCTCTAGTTGCAAGGTAATCAATCACTACTGACCCCTGGATATCGTAGGAGGAGAATTGGTTGCAATAAGAACTCACATGGCTATAGTGGCCTCAGAGGGGAAGGAAAAATTCCAGATCCAAGCAGTCTGCCGAGTGAAAGGTCTCAAAGTGTCTTTCATTGCCATCTAATAAGCAGGCGTAATTGGATTTCATGACCGGGCTCTCTTCCAGGTACAGAAGGGGCAAGGATAAATAGTCTTAATTGAAAGTTTACATAGCCAGCTATACTGGCCTAGAATCTTTCCTATTAAAATCATTTCCTACCTTTCCCCCCATGCCATTTTTAAAACATTTAACATCTATAAGGAAACACTAGGAGGCACTTTTAAACCTATTTTGAATGAAAGTTCAATAAAGAGAAAGTTCCTTTCTTAGAACAGCAGGAGAGAAGGCTTTCTGGGGTGTGTGGTTGGCTTGTTCTTCTATTTAGGAACAGAAAGGATGCTTTCTGGGAAAGACAAAGGAGGAGAGGAGGACCATCATTTTCTCCTCACTGTGATTGCCATGCACAGGGAAGGAAGTGCAAACCCAAATGGGTCTTTTCTGTTTGCTAATGAAAGGGGAGCCAGCCAGGTCAGAGGCAGAACAACAGACAGTGAGAGGAATCAGACAGTCACAGGGGCTTCTCCAAGTTATCGGGTGATGGATGGAGCCCAGGGAGAAGGCTGCTCTCCATGTAATAGACCGGTGATCACAACCTCATAAGCCCACAACTTTCTGGCTTCTGCTTGGTCAGCTTAGCCAATAGAAAACTCTTTTTTCTCACAGAGTGATATTTCTTGAAGAAGCAAGGCATTAATCAAATCCTGAGTCCAACCAGGGCATTGAATTATTAAATCTCTAGGTATAAGGCGCCTCAGTAGAGATCTGGTTCAGTGCAGGTGCAACAAGTCATTAGTCAGCCTTTGCTTGAAGATCCAGTCTGGAGGGAGGGGACCAGCTAATTCCCACATCAGTCAATTAGTCGATGAGCATTTACTAAGTTATTACCATGAGTCAGGCAGTGATTATATAAAGAAAGCCAAAAACATGATTCCTGCCCTCAAGGAGCCTCCAGCCTAACAAGAACACAATATGCAAATAATCATGCACATATAAAATACACATAGGCAACTTGTTTACAAATCTAGGAAATTTACCTCCTTGTATTTTTTTTTTTATTATTCAGTAGTACCATTTCTTCCTTGTAGGGCCAAGCAACACAATTGAATCCCCTTTCCAAATATTGCAAAATGTTACCTTAGTGTGGAAGAAAGAGTGTTGGAGGCAGAGATCAGAAATTCAGATACTAGCTACTACTGTGTGATCGAAGTTAGTCTCTGGATCCTGCTTTCTCATCTATAAATGGGTGAGTGGTTGGACTTGATGGCTCCTGAGATGCTTTTCAGCTTTAAATCCATGATTCTATCATCCTTTGTCCCTTATCCCTTTATTATCTTCTTCAGGATAAGTAATTATTTCCTTCAGGCTTTATGTGGCATAAACTTAATGCACTTTTCCTTCTTGCATGAGTATCATTGCTAGAAGTCATAGTGGAACAAAGTGGTCTAGAGCTTCTATTTAGGGCAGAAAACAATGGGGCTATCTCTCATCTTATTTCTAGAAGTAATGACTCTTTAGTAGATCAGCTAAGGTGGTGTAATGGATAGAGCACTGGACTTGGAATAAGGAAAATTTCTTTCCATGTTTTTAAATTTGACCTGAAAAACTTACTAGCTGTGTGAACCTGGGCAAGTCACTTAACACTATTTGCCTCAGTTTCCTCCTCTGTACAAACCATTTTAATTTCTTTGCTAAGAGAACCCCAAATGGGATCACAAAGGTTTGGACGTGACTGAAAAGAATGAATGATAAAAATTGCCTCTCAGTGCATCCTAGGATTATAGTAGCCATTCTGGGGGAAAAAAATGATCTCAATCTGGGCATGCAGAACACCAAGAAATATCAAGGGGATTGTTCTGAGGTCTAATTTTAAATTCCAGATGTGATCATCCCTTTACTTTATTACTGTTGCTTTTTACAAGAGAGGATATCAAAACTAGAAAAGCACATTTGACAGATGAGAAGCTAGAAGAAAGAGTGGGACCAATTTGGGTCTTTTAAGAAGGAAATCTTCAGCTTCAGCTGTTCCTTTTGCACAAGCAGATGGCAAAGACCAGATTTTGTTACTGGTTCTTTGAGCATCCTCACTGACCTAAGAGAGAGGAGGAGGTGAGCAACTTCTTGGATGTGAGCTAGGCTGGCATACCAAAGCCAGACTATAATTGCTCAGTAAGCATTTATTTAAAATTTTAGACATCTCCTCTAAGTCATTTGCCGATAATAGACTCCAGATAAAAACTATAATATTTTCCTTTGAATAACAGTAACAATATCTTGTGCACTAGAGTAGATATTGACCTAGTTTTGAAGTTAACAAGACCTGGGTAGTACTGGTTTTGGCATAGAGTGCCAGTGTAACCAAAGGCAAGTTTCAATCATATTGGACTCTTCATAACCACATTTGGGATTTTTTTGGCAAAGATACTGGAATGTTTGCCATTTCCTTCTCCAGCTCATTTTATACATGAGGAAACTGAGGCAACCTAGATTAAGTGACTTGTTCAAGGTCACCCAACTAGTGGCTGAGGGCAGATTTGAATCCACTGTGTGACCTAATTCTTGGAAATTTAATTATATCGGAGTTATCGGTCATCATTGATGGAGAGTCCTATACTGATTAAATCACAGATCTGCCATAGTCAACCGTCAATAAACATTTGTTAAGCATCTACTATGTGCCAGATACTATGTTAAATACTATGGAAACACATCAGAGAAAAGAAAAATTGTCTGGCCTCAAAAAGCTTATAATCCAATTGGGAAGACAATATATATAAAAGGAATTGGAAAAGGAGCTGGGAGTAGGGGAGCCAAACAGAGCAGCTGGTGAGAAATGAAGGCTCTGGACCAAAGATCCCCTTAATAACAACATTCTGGTAGAATATGCTGTCCTTTGTGTGTAGAGTGCACGCTAACTTTACTTCTCTAGATAACAGGCTTTTCACATAAAGTCATTATTTTCCTGTGATCCATCTCCTTTTATCTCATTAAATCTCTTCTAGTACTACAAGTAGGCCATCTATTTTTAATTTCAAAAAGCTCTGGAATAAGTCAAATCCTACTAAAGGGGCTACATCGATACCCTAGCAAGGCAAACATGTTCAGGGAAGGTTATGGCTGAGGTTGAGACTCTGTCCTTCAAAGATGTCTTTACTGGCTATAACAGAGGTCTTACATTCAGGATGCTTATTTTGTCCAGGATCAGATGCATTTACTCATCTCACATTTTTTCATCTAGTAGAAAATTGGCTCCTTGAAAGGGAAGACTTTTTTATTTTTAACTTTTGTTTTACCTTCCCAATAAAGCTTAAAATGGCACTAAGGCTTGTGGGTAGCACAACCTATGAAATTTATACTGTACAAAGGGCTCAAGATTTGGAATTAGGAAGTATGGGTTGAATCTCAGTCTTGCCAGCTATTGCTTATATGACTATTACATCTGCACCTCAGTTATCTCTGTAAAATGAAGTGTTTTGTCTTGATAATTGCTAAGGTTCCTTTCAACTCTAATTTTGTACTAAATGCTGTGATTTCTTCAATGTTTCTGGTGAGTCCATAATTAAAACATCCCATAAACCAGTTCTCTTACTAGGGTGGCATCCACAAATGGGTGTTTTCCTCCGAGTTCTGAAATTTAGAGGGTACAAAAAGTATTTGCAGTCTTGTAGTATAGAAGCAACTAGGTTTAGCAGTTAACTAATGATATTAGTTACTTAGTTATTAGGACTTTCTCCAAAGGCTAATACTCCCCCCCCCTTTACAGGATAAGATCTTTCCTAGTCAGTCGAATACTATTGCACTCACTCTTAATCTCCCATAGCTACTCAACAACCTTTGAGGCCCCTTTCCTTGATGTTAACCCCCAAAACATTTTTTTGCTCTTTGACCCTGTGATAAAACTGGCTAATTTCCCCTCTACCATTAATAGCCAGTTTGAATCCATGTGAACCATACTCTCCCTGTCAATCTCCCCCATCTTGCTGCATTATAGCAATGGGGACATTTCTTAAAAGAAAAACAAAACCAAACTAACTCATCCTCAGTTTCTTTCTAGCATCATAGTAATGGTTCCTTTGACTTAATTGACTCACTTAACCTTAAGGAAAGATGCATAACCATTAATCTGGGGGCAGGAGTAGCTGTAAATGGTTTGAAAGTTATACAGCTATATGCATTATAAATAGGAGGTGACCTCAGGTAGATCGAGGGGCTGCTTTCATATAAAAGATGCCTTTTACAAACCACGAAGATGACTCCATCCTGCTTTATAATCCCAGAGCAAATCAAAGCTTTGGGTTGTGGAGGAGACAGAGCACAGTGGATGTCAGGGGGCTTGTCTTCAAATCCTGGCTCTGATATTTCCTAGCTGTGTGACTATGGGCAAATCACAGGACCATTCTGTACTTCAGATCCTTTATCTGTGAAATGATGGTACAAATGCATCATATAAGGTTGTTATGTGCATCTGATGGAAAAAAATGAGTTACAAAACACTTTAGCCCCTCTGCTATTTTCTTCTGATTAGGTCTCCATCAACATAATTAAACCTCATTAAGGTTAGATATTATTAAGTGGGAAATTGAAATATTTTAGACCTGCTTGGTAGTTTTACACTTTGTACATTTCACGAAAATAAAAGTATATGGAGGGGTGTGAAACAAATTAATTGTTCATACAAGGCTGAGCCTCCTCAGGAAGATGATCACAGGTTTTTTTCCCCATCTATTTTCAGAAATGAAATGTTCCCTAATTAATACTGCAATCCTCCCTGGTAACTCTACTACTGTTAACTACTGGTCACTGGTAATTATTGGTAACTACTACGGGCAACCTCTAATAACTCTATCTAACTACTTTTATAGCTTTGGGGCAAATCACAATTTTCCTGGGTAGCCTCAGTTTCCTCATCTGTAAAATGAGGAGTTTATATGCTACAGCCTTCAACATTCTTTGATTTCTATTCTGGTACTGAATCTAGGATCTTATGAATCTAGGAAGCTGGCCATCTCACTTGTCCTCCAAGTATCTCATGCTCCTCTTTTCGAAAAAGAAGGGTTAGACTAGATGGGCTCTGAGTTGCTCTCATCTCTAGACCCTTGATCCATGACCTTATCATAACACATTATCAATGCATTGCATTCTGTCAGAATATTCCATCATTTAGCCGTTGATAAATCAGTATGACCTCTATTCCAGTAAGGGCAAATTAGAGCTAGCTGGGTTATATTTTGATAACAGTTCCATGGAATACACTAAAGGTCCTGCATAGAGTCAAGGGATCGGAACTCTGGTCCCAGTGTCACCCTAGACCCATGGACTGACACTGAGCAAATTGCTTAGCCCATCTGGGTCTGTTTATTCATATATTATAAAAACAGTATAAGTGTGTGTATACATAGGGTTAGTTGTATGTGTATATACATAAGATATGCATATGTACATATATAGGGATATTTATGTGTATATGTCTATATATATACACTCAGGAATATTTATATGTATGTGTACGTACATAGGAATAGTTTTATACACACAGGAATATTTATATGTTTGTGTGCATACATAGGAATAGTTTTATACACACAGGAATATTTATATGTTTGTGTGCATACATAGGAATAGTTTTATACACACAGGGATATTTATATGTATGTGTGCATAGATAAGAATAGTTTTATACACACAGGGATATTTATATGTATGTGTGCATAGATAGGAATAGTTTTATACACACAGGGATATTTATATGTATGTGTGCATACATATAATTTTATACACATAGGAATATTTATATAAATGTATATATATATATATATGTAGGAATATTTATATATGTACATGAAGAAGAAGAAGGAGAAGAAGGAGGAGGAGGAGGAGGAGAAAGATATAAAAAGCGGTAGCTATAGTGCTAGTGTTTGTTTTGGAATAGTTAGAAACTGAAGCAGGTGCAGTGAAGGAAGGGATGGGAATGGAGTACCAGTGTATTGGTGAAGGAATTTTGAAGAGAGAATGAGAGATGTGATAGGTTATATTTAGAAAGCACAAGAGTCAATAAATTGTTTGTGTTTGATGCTTGAGATATGAATGGATGGAAAGAGTTGATGACAGTATGAATGAGAAGAAGAATGCCTTTACAGGACAGGACTAAGTAAAGGGGAGGTAGAGGCTACTAGGACTAGCTACTAAATCAAGTATAAAGTTGTCCACATCTAACTCTGCACTGAGGTATGAAGCAGGAGGGATTATTTCTGGATTCTGTATGGGAACACCCTCTGTACATAGCCTATGTCTCAGCCCAGAAGAGCAGAGATGAGAGGCTATTAATCAGGATTCGTTTCAAACTGTCCATCTCAATTAGACATGTTTGAACTCTTTGTAGTCTTAGTTGGGAAGAGAGTGCCCAGTGGGTGCAGAATAATGGATCCTAGATCTCAATGTGTGTGTGATCTTGGGAAGAAGGTTCATGAAAAGTTTACAGTAAGAAAGTCTTTGAAGATAAATAGTTAAGTCACATCACAGGTTCCCATAGGTCAATTCATAACTAACGAGGAGAGGAGACCCATCTTATGAAGGGTATGGAAACATTTGCTTTATGGCAAAGCTTCTTAAACTGTAGGTCATATCCTATGTAGAATCATGTAACTAAAATTATGATTTATTTTCAGGAAATGTTTGATTTATATATTTATTTTATATACTTATATACTCTGGGTCACCTAAAATTTCTCCATTTTTTGTTATGAGTGGAAATAGTTTAAGAAACCCTGCATTATGGCAGATTGGATACAATAATGGAACTGTGGTAGCTAAAATGTACCTCTCTTTATAAAATTCACAAATAACATCATGTTTTACATACTGAGCAAAGAATCTATAACTACATATTTAATAATTTGTGTTATTATTGATCTCTCTATCAGCATATTTATTGAATGGAATGGGACAATACTATTGGAAATCTAACCATTCCTGCAAAAGTTCAGATAAGGTTAAAGTTCACCCCAATCACTTAATCTAAAGATTCAGGCATAGGGAAGAGATTGGTGATTTCCCCAGCATAGGGAATACTTAGATGAGAAAACTCCCTCCTATAATAAAGATAAGAACCTCCTCTGCAGCATATAACCTTAGAGAATAGCCAGGTACACTTCTAATTTAAAAGTTACTGTGTAATGTGGTGTACTTGAACTAGGATCTTTCTGCCTTCAAGGCCTCTGGTACTCTATATACTGTGCTATAATTTTCTTAAGAAAAGTTCTAATGACAGGTATTATATACTAGGTTAATGGTTCCATACAGACACGTAAACATATATACATACACACATACATGTACATATACATGCATATATATGTATATATCATGACACTGCCACCAGAAATCATACCATTGAATAGGATTTGCCTGCATTCAAAATCCATTGAATTTTACACATAATATTATGTTGTAAAGAAAAAAATAATGGATATCACCATTTGTCCGCTTCTCACCCTCATTTAATAATTCATTCTATAATTCAATGTATACAAAATCTCATGAATGTATGTATTTCCTTCATTAAAAACTTGACCACACCTTTTCAATCTATGTTTTTCTATCTATGAAGGTTCTACTCTTTATGGAGGAACATTTTTTCCCTTGATAATTTTATGTTTTATGGCTGCCAGTCAGTACTTGTGTGCTTATTACTAATCAAAAATAGAAATCATCTGTAACCTAGTCTTTCCCACAGCGTATCTGTTCATAGATGTTGGGATCACCCACAGCTTTGACTTTTCAGAAGCTATGATATTCCAAGCCTTGAAATCACAAAGTATTACCATGAGAACTTTGGGGTTAAAAAGATGAGTATTTGTTCTGAGAGGAAACTTGAGATCATTAATCACACTGGACAATTTCCCAATTGCAACTCAGGCTGTTTTATTCCTCCCATTCAATTCTGGTCTGAATTTACCATTAATACACAATGTCACTCATGATAATAGCCTGATGGGCCAACTCAGTGAATTGCCCATCCAAGAACTTGTCATAATGAAGACAATGGCAATTTGCATCCATCACAACTGAAATATTCTAATTTCCCAGTCTTAAGTTTTATTTTCGGAGAACTCAATATCTGAATCTGAAACCTGGAAAGGACTCCTGCAATCCCTTATTCAATTTAATGTATTTGTGAAGAAATTCTCTAAGGATGTTTTACATCACTTATTCCACAATGAGGCACACATTTATACTTAACCATCTTCTTTGCAACTGTTCTTAATCCAAATTTCTTGATTCTTACATCACCTAAGACAATTACGTAGACCTGCCACACTACTGCCACAGGAAGCCAAATAAGCTCGAACTATTGGTGGGCCGCCATGACTGTAACTTTCAAAGAGTGATTGTCAGCAATGGTTGTTAAAGCAATCGATGGTATTGAAAAAATGAGCTGTGGTGAGCTTAGTATTGACCACATTAAAGAGTGATAGACAATTACAGGGCTCATCCAATATTAATGGTTCAAAGGTCATTGTTGAAAGATTTCTCACTTCTTTTTAAAAGTCTTTTATGCTTGATTACACTTCTTTTTGTTCTCCATTATTATGTTTTTTCAAGCAACTCTGGGGGATTCTTATTGACAGGGAATGACACTATCTGGCAAGCGGTGAATGTACATATCACTGGGATTATTAGCATTTTGTGATTTCTGCATTTGAGCAGACAGCAGAAAGGCAAATGAGTTGTAAAGGATGAGTGAAAATCTCGGTATGAGAAATCTCCACAAGCTTGGAACTGGCTTATTTCTTAAAAAGGAAAAAAATAATTAGTTATATATCATACTAACTACAATTGGAAAATCCCCCAAATCAAGTAAGAGAAAAGTGATGATTCTCTTGATGACATTAATTTATTTAAATTTCACATGCTGGGTAAGAGTAACATGTTATGTTATATTACAAATCTGGCTAAAAATCTAGACTACAACCTTGGTGACATTCATGTAGCTCTGTGCCACATTAAATAACCAATAGCAACTTCTTTATTTCCATGCTTTTATGATACTGCCATTGGGAACTTCAGAGTTTCATTAGAATGACTATTCTAATTTGGCTTCTAGGAAGCTGGAGAGATACAAAGGAAGATGAGTAAAACAATAAAATGTGTTCATAGAACTGTAACTGGGGCAGTGCTGCCTGAGCTTTTTTCCAGGCATCAACAGAAGGAAGGTGCTTTTTCTATGCTTGTGATTCTGTTTGGATATGGCTTTTTTTTTTAACCTTGCAGCCCTCTGTCAGCCTCTTATATTAGGGGTAGAGAAAGGCAGAAAGTGTGATTTGGAAGGGAGTGAGAGTGTGATCATAGCTTGATAAAGGTTGGGGGAAGTAAAGAAAGGGGATGATCACTCTATTTCCTAGGTACAGTACCTCCAGTAAGACTTTTTCTCTTAGATTTGCCTGAACTATGCCTCTCTTTGCTACTTGTGCAAATAAATTTGCTCCAGATCACATTCCCACTTAAGATTTTACCTCTTTCCATCCTTGAGAACTAGAACCCTCTGGATGTGAAGGGAAAATCATTTCATTGAATATAATAATGTTTCTCCTTAGATATAGAAGGAAGCACTGTATACAAATCATGTTTTATAACCTTTAAGGCAGAAATGAAATTTTGTGATAATTCCTGTACTTATAATTTTCCAACATTTAAAAAAGATACATGATGTTGAATATATGTATATTTCTTCCTTGAATTATTTTTTTGATTTATGTTGTTTCTGTTCATCCAACTGGTTTGCTTATCTTGATTATTGGATTTCTAACCAGCAACTCCCTATTCATGGATGAGGTCTGGACCTTTATTTTGTATAGAGAGCTCCCAGCTAAGATAACTCCCTCCACCAATGCAATTCAGCCCATTCTAAGAAGTCTTGATGAATTGCCTTGAATTAAGGGATTTGTCTAGGGTCACAAACTCGTATGCTTCAGAAATGGGTCCTTCTAGTATCAGGCCATGACATCATGCTACATTTCATTTAACTTTGCTTCTGGGAAAACTTAGTTTATACCTGTTTGGACTTTTATTTGACTTAATTAGATAATTAGGGATTTTTAATTCCAGGCTTCTCATAGTCAAGAAGTGGCCATGATCCTACAGACAGTGAATTAATTAACTCGTTAGTACCTGGAGGAGCCAAGTCTTGAACCCAGTTTTGCTATTTCTAAGTTCAGCATTTTTTCCCTCCAAAAGATACCTCTTCCTCATCTAGATGCAAGGATGTGAAAAAGAGAAATCTCTGGCCTCAGAAACTGATTTTTTGAAAGTCCAAACTAATTTATAAAAAAGTCTCTTTATGGAGCGTGCAGTAACATTTCTCATCTTATCTGTTGCTCTCTAGAATTTAAACTTTATCATGCCCCTGCAACATAAGATTGGGTGTTGACAACATTAATTTCACAACAGGCCACCAAGCAAAGGCTGTAGCTTGATGATGCTTCTTTAAAAAGAAAGATCTAGTGATTTCATTAAAATAGGATAAAAAAAAACCTGGCAAAATCTTGACCCTGGCCAAGAATGAAAGCAGCTACATTCAAACACACAGACACACACACACACAGACACACACACACACAGACACACACACACACACACACACACACTCACACAAGCATAGACGCTTGCTATTTTTGTGAATTCCTGATGCTATGATTTATGGGAGCTTTAGCTACAAAGCCCCCCAAAGCCCTCCCATTTGAAAATATTGCTTTGCACAGCAATCAGAGTGAACTCCTGGAAGAACCAAATCATACTGTATCATGTCCTTGAGGACAGTAACTGGGAAACAACTTTTGCAAACTGCACCATGAAGCTTGCATTGATCTATGGGCGCCTTTAAGAATCTATGGACAGAAATGAACTTTGACTTTTTCTCAAACATATTGGCATCCCAGCCTGTTGGCTTTCCTATTAATTTGACATTTCTTACATCAACATTGAGAAGAAAGGAAGAGGGGATGAGGGAAGTAAAGAATTATAGGATAATAAATTTCTACCTGGCAGAAACCTCAGAGTACATTGATTCCAACCTCATCATTTTTTTTTTGTCAGATGAAGAAACTGAGATGCAAAGTTCTTAGGTGACTTGGCCTTGGTCATAGAACTAGTAAGTTTCAGAGTAATTTGAACCACATTTGAAGAGAAAGGGAAGGGCTGGGGAGGTGAAGATAGAGTAAGGTAGGGAAGAGAAGGGAAGGGAAGAAAAAAATAAGAAAACAGAAGAGAAGAGAAAAGAAGGGAAGAAAAGGGGGGGAAAGGAAGGAATAAGTGAGCAAATAGGTGAGATAGGAAGATGGATGAATGAAAGGGGAAGAAAGAAAAAGAATAGAAAGGAAAAGGGAGTAAAATAAGGGAAGAGAAAAGAAAGAAAGCAAAAGAACAAAATAAAGAGGAAAAGAAAAAGAAGCAAGTGCATCTAGGGCAGGGGATGGGGGGAAGGAGGAGAAAATCCAAAACACAAGGCTATACAAGGGACAATGTCAAATTATCCGTACATATGTTTTAAAATTTAAAAAACTTTAAAAATTAAAAAAAGAACAAGAAACAAGGGAGGAAAGAAAGGAAGAGAGAAAAAGGAAAAAGCAAGGAAAAAAAGGAGAAAGTTTGGCTTGAGGATTTTATATTTTTATTCTTAATTTAATAAAACCATGGTCTTGGTGCTTTTTTGGATTTTTCTTGACAGATTATCATAAAAGCCAGGAATTAGACTGTACTCTGGTGTACAGCAGAGGCAGGAATTTTTTTGTTCAGGTAATTGAAGGAAACTGTTCTCAAATTTCCCTATCAGTTAAATGGTGATAATCCCAGCTCCCTGATCAGGACTGATTCAGGACCCCAGGAAGCCAGTCACTATCTTCCCAATTATATTTCTGCTAATTGTAAGCTCCTTTAGATCTACTGCTGCATCTTCCTTGGCCACAGAGATGAGAAGAGTACTCTAGTTAATCACTGTACTATTATACTATTACTAGTTCATTACTATCTAATTCTCTTGATTTGGGGTAAGGCTTGTATCAAATAGCGACCTGCCTGAATTAAGAGCTATTAAGAAACACAAGTTACTTTCAAGAATCCTTGGTAATTGTAATCATTATAGCGTGGCAAAGTCTATTTCAAGAAATAGATATGATCCCTGAAATTTATCAAATATTAGAGATTTTCAGGCAAATGCTATTAAAATTTGTGATCAAAAAGAGCTATGGGCAGAAAGTAATTTCAGAAATAATTTATTCAATTTTTTCCTGTATAATTAATGAAATTAGGATGCAGTGTGGTAGAGTGAAATGTTGGATTTGGGTACAAATCCCACTATTAACATTATCTTTGTGATCTTAGGCAAGTCAAAATATTGACCTTTAGGTCTTGGTTTCTTAATCTGTTAAATAAAGGTGTGTGGGGTGGTATAATAGTTGACCTCTGAGGTTTTTTTTTCAGTTGTAAATCTATTATCCCAAATAATGAGACCAAGATTACTTTCAAACTGGTCTCTTAAATAGCCCCCTTTGCTCTGAGTCAATACTATTAATTTACTTAGCAAGTCTTTCCCTCCCCTCAGCTGACTTCTAAGAATAGTGACTATTTGGGAGCATACAAAGTGCAGGGTTCTAGGGATATTTAAGAAATGTGTATCTCTAATATTGAGGGTACCTATGTACCATGGAGACTCCAGAAGGCAAGAAACATACATGTTTATTTGAAATACTCTGTAGGTGTGTTATGTATCCATTGTATATCATGAGCCCCCCTACTAATATACTTAATTAACTTTCTTAAATTTTAGTTAACCAGAAGACAACATTGTTAGAAGCATTTGCTGCAATAATAGAACATTATTCTATATAAGCCTGGGACACACCTTCCCATAGATACACATCCCATTAGAGTGGGCATTCTTTAGAACTGATTATATGACTGGCCCAGAACCACAGAGCATGGTGTGCCCTCGTGAGAGAAGGTGTGCTCTATGAGCAAAATAGAATTGAATTAGTGCAGGAGAAATGTAACATATGCAAAGTTAGAGAGTTCACCTCAAATGTTCACAGGCACTATTTGTGTTTGACCTATGGCAGAACACTGTGAACTCATATTAATCTGATTAGCTGCAATGGGACAAAGTATAACTATTCTAAAGGACAACCTGCCAGAAATGTAGGGAAAACGTGTATATGTGATATTTCATTCCTCATATCCAATGTAGGAGTCTCTTGGATAGGATGGAAGCATACATCTTACTCAAAGTATTACTCAAGAACATGGATGTTTAATTAGAGGAAACATTTCTTCCTATTACCTTTTTATAACTGCCACTTCTTCAAAACTCTATACTTGTACACTTTGTTAAAAACAATAGATAAACTACATCCTTCCCAGTCTATTGGGAGCCGCAATCTCTAAGCTGATTGGCCAAGTCCAGCACTGAGATCAAATGTGTACAGCACTCCTGCAGGAACATTTCCTTCTATGATTTTCATTAGTGGACTACTATTTCCTATATTATTTATAATTGGCTTAATTACAGCATTAAACATTATCTAAAAGAATCTGGTGACCAGGGGAATTTGGGCAAGTTAACTAGAAATGATTTCACATGCATATTCTGTCCTAATAAAACTAATCTCTCACTGAGACAAATGATAAAGGAGAGAACATCATGGAAAGCATTGTCACTATGGGAGAGAATTCCAAAGATCTAGGAAATAATGGTCTTTACCTATTAAGACTCAGAAAAGATCAATATTTCTAGGAACTGAAAGATGGTTAAAGTATAACTAGGAATTGTCCTAAATGCCTATGTACATGGTTCCAAGTCAGGGAAATAGAGAAATCAGACAATCCATAGAATTGACAAAGAAGACATAAGTAAACTAACAAAATTCACTGACATTTAACCTTGTATAACATTTACCTTTCATTATTGGCTTCACATAATGTAATCAATAATTAACTCAACCATAAAAAACTTACTCAAATATTAAATGTCAAATGTAGTAACATATAAGGGTCACTAAGTCAGACACATATCTAAAAACTATGTTGACCTAAAGAAAAGTATATGATCATGATATAGTATAAAAATAAAAGAGCTTGAGAGAAGTGGGAGCATCACTTCCACCAGTTCCTCAATCAAACTATCCCATAACTCTTGTCTTCCTCTGACGCCGACCCTATTCCTCCTGCTCAGCCCCCTGGACCCCCTGCAGAGGCTGTAACCCTTTGCCAGTCAATCTTTTTCTAAGTCTAGTGTCTGATGCATGGATGATCAATGTGAGCTTACTTATCAGGAAGGCCACTAAAATCATCAAACTATTTCCTCTAGATCTGCTCTCTACTAAATGTCATTATATGCTGGGTCTCAGATTCTTTGCTCAGCATCTTTCTTAGGTGAACTCCCTGCTATCAACTTCATGTCTTTTGGGGGCCTCTTGATAGACATCTCAGCTCCTGGTTGCTCAAAAGAGTTGATGAGCGGCCTCTCCCTATAATGACAGCTGATAATTCGTTAGTCATATCCTGTCCAGCCAAGAAAAGTCAGATATCCTAAGTTCCTTTCTTCTTGACTCCCGGGTAGAGACAGTAGTTCTCTGTCTCAGATCACTGTCTAAACTGGAGTATTGAATTTCCTATGATCCTTTTTGCCTTAGCATAGTGTTTTATCTAAAGGAAAAAAAAAGCTGTTATATCTCTGTTGTTCAGTCAACATTTTAGTTATGTCTGAGTTTTTGTGAATCTCCTTGGAGTTTTTTTTGGCAAAGATACTGGAATGGTTTGCCATTTCCTTCTCTAGCTTATTTTACAGACAAGGAAACTGAGGCAAACAGGATTAAATTGCTTGTCCAGGGTTATATAGCTAGTATATCTGAGACCAGATTTGAACTCAGGAAGATGAGGCTTCTTAACTTCAGATTCTGAGTTCCAACCCTGTGCTACTGAGCTGCCCCTTAATTATATTCCTACAGATCTACTATTCAAAATAAATCATGCCATTGAGATTGGTGGGCTTAATTTTATATCCTTACCTCAGACTCAAAGGTAGCTAGTTTGGAATTTTCCAGGTAAGACAGAGACATCATTGATCCTGGGCTCCTCTGTATTATCACAGATTCAGAATTAGTGAACTTTGAACTAGGGAAATTTTGCCATACTCAAGTGCATCTACCCCAGATATTCTAATGGAATACAAGTTGAAACCAGCTCCCAAAGTCTCCTACTTGCATCTAGGCAGCAGCTTGGTACCTTGCAAAAATGTGATTCATTTTGTATGTAAAGTGATTTTTATCTTTTCTAGGAAGAATCTGTAATACAAAGCCATATTTCACTCTGTTCTGAGCATGGTTCTCCACATACATCTCCATAAGTCAATAGGATTGGGAAAAGGAGAATTCTCTCCTGAGCATCTATTTATAGTTACACAGTGTAAATTGCTGTATACTTGAAAATCACTTAACCACATTTCAATCACTTTAGTAAATCCCTCTGGCTGCCTTCAAATCACCATCTCTGAGGTGAATAAGCTTATTGTATACATTTTTTATACTTTAGTGAAGAGGGAAGAAAAATCCAATATCCATGGAAAGTGGCAAGTCAAATACTGATAGCTATTATCCACACCCACCAAACCATTAACTCTTTGAAAGCTGTGAAGTTTATATCAAAATGTAAGCTACAATTTTTTGATAGTCTCAGTATTTTGGGGAGGGAGGTAAGTAGGAAAGTGATGTCAAAGATAATGAGAAACTCCCAACTGTGGACACTCCTTCTATCAATGAAGATTGATTATGACACTTTAATTTGCATTCTTTAGAGATTTGATTGGTCATTTAGGAATTAAATCAGCCAATCAGTAAACAAGAATTTATTAAGCATATAAGATGCATCAGGTGCTATCCGGAGTGCTGGAGGTTCAGAACAGTCCCTGCTATCAAAGAGCTCCCTTGCTAATGCTGGGGACAGTATTTAAACTAAACTTTATATAGAATATACGAACTGGGAGGCTACTTCCAGGGGAAGGTATTAGTATCAAAGGGATTGAGAAAAGCTTCTTGCAGAAGGTGAAATTGTAGCTGGGTCTTATAGAAAGCCAGGGAAGATAGGAGATATAGGGGGGAAAGAAAAGAATTCTAGGTTTGGGGGCCAACCTGTAAAAATGAACTGAGTCAAGACATGGAATCTCATGTGTGAGGGTCCAGTGCTATCATTTTGTGGAGTATGTGGAGCAAAATAAAGTATAAGAAAACTGGAAAGGTAGGAAAGGGCCAGGTTGCAAGGGCTTTAAAAGCCAATTAGAGAACTGTATATTAACAGAATCTATACTTAGATCTTGATCTCATCTTTCTAACTCCAAACTCTTCCTCTATCTACTCTGACTCACTTGTTTAAAACCATACTGTTCATCCTGAAATATTTGCATTCACTACCTTAAGTGGTTTGAGGATACCCCCTTTCCCTCTATTTTCTTTCCATTCATAGAATCATAATTCCAACGTAGAAGGCGGCCTTAGAGTTAACCTGGTCCTGATTTATCTACAATGCTCCCATTCTGTGTACCTTCATCCTACCCAAACATTCTTTAGTTTCTTTTCCTTTACTGTCTTTTCCCCATCAGAACATAAGTTCATTACATAAGTATCTGGATTGGCTTTCTTTCTGTTTATATTTGTACTCTCAGAACTTAAAACAGTGCTTGGCATACAGAAAGCACTTAATATTTCTTAGTTGACTTGATTTAAGTATAGATTCTCTGACTACAAACTCATTTCTTATTTGACTAAACAATTCTACCTCTGAGATTCATATGAATAATAAAATGCCCTCAAGTCTCTCTTAACTATTAACATACAGTTATAGTACCTAAGTTTCCTCAAATCAGTTAGAATGCAGAGGCCAGAAAGAACTTCCCTAATTCCAGAATATCTGAGAATCAGACTACTAAGACACTCTTTAGGACTTTTCTGAATACAAATACAGAAGTAATGGACCACTTAAATAACTAGTGAGACACATAGTATTCATGATTGGGCTATACTGCTGTAGTAAAAATGATAGTGTAAATGAATGTACAGTTTCACAGTCATATCAATCATATTTTCAAGGATTGACTTTATAGAATTAAACAAAGTAATCACAAAACTCTCATGGAGAAACAAAAGGTCAAAAATGTCAAGGGAAAAAAATAAAGTAGAAATGAAGGACTTTCTGAACGGTTAAGTCTCCAGCCATACTACAAGGCAATAACTGTCTAAGCTATTTGGTACTGGTTAAAAAATAGAAAAGCCGATCAGTGTAACAGATGATAAGAAAGATCCTGAAGCAATTGAATATAGCAGTCTAGTGTTCTTTAAGCCCACATATACCAACTGCTGAAGTCAGAGCTTCTTATCTGACAGAACCTCCAGAAACACAGGAAACAGTTTAGTGGAAATTCAGTTTAGATTAGCATTCGTGACTTTTATGGATCTATAATCTTATATCATCTGCCATAATAATTTCTATATAGATATATTGTCTAAATATACCACATCATTAAAAACAAAACAAACAAAAAAAATAAAGCCCAACAACAAAACAATTAGAGTATAGCAGGTGGAATATAATTAAGATTTGGTTAAGAATTTTTTAACTCCAACCAACTAGATCTGATCATGGATAATAAATTAGATAATTTGATGTTGTAAAATTTAAAAATTCTCATGTCAACAAAATGAATTCAACTGAAATAGAAAGAAAACCAATTAATCGAGGAAAGACTTTGTAGCAAATATTCCTGAGAGATGTCTTATATTGAAGATGTCTAGAGTATTTATACAGAAATTTAAGACGTAAGTAAGTGGCCAAAGAGTGTGGGGGAAGGGAACATGCATTTGTGTATAGCCTACTATGCCACACACTATGCTAAGCACTTTCCAATGTTACCTCGCCTGATCTGCACAAATCTTGTGAGGGAAATACTATTATTATGCTTATTTTAAAGTTGCAGAAACTGAAACATAGAGAAGTTAACTGATTTGCCTGGGATTTTACAACTAGTATGCTTGTAAAGCTGGATTTGAACTCGGTTCTTCCTGACTTCAACCTGAGTACTTTATTCATGAGGCTACCTAGCTGCCTCTATGACTAGGCAGATTTTTTTTTAAACATTCAAACTGTTGATAACCAAATAAAAGAATGAATAAAATCATTTATAATAAGAGAAATGGAAATTAAAACAACGCTGAGATTTTACTCTATATCTATCTGACAAAGATAACAAAAGATAAAATGGCAAATGTCTAAAAGTGCTATGGGAATTAAGGAACATTAAGGCATCTTTTGGCAGAACTTTGAATTGCCCAACCATTATAGGAAACTACTTGGTGTTATTACTAAAATTGTCTCTGGACTCGACATGTGACCTTTCAATTACTACTATTATGCCTAATCAGGCACCTCCAAGATAGTCAAACATGGTTGTTATCCTTTTTATTTGAAAAGGACCACAATGACATAACTATGTTAGAGTCAAGTTATGGTGCGTCCAACTGTGGCTGATCAGATTTAACATGAGCTCGAATGCTCTGCCACAGATCGGATACAGATAGTCCTTAAGAACATTTGGGTGGATTCTCTAATTTTGTACATCTCATGTTTGTTTTGGGCTAATTCAATTCTGCTTTGTTCATAGAGTACAGTCCCTTCTCTGGTGAGGGAAGTCCTGTGCCAGCATCTCCCATGTCAGACAATTTATTCTCAAGTTCTTAAGCAAGACCTTGACAGTATCTTTGTATTACTGTTTCTAATAACCTTGTGAGCTCTTGCTCTGTGTGAGCTCTCCATAAAATAAATTTTTTGGCAAGTGTGCATTTGGCATTTGAACAACATGACCAGCCCAACGGAGTTCTGCTCTCTGCAGTAGAGTTGGAATGCCTGGCAGTTTAGTTCAAGAATGGACCTCAGTGTTGGGTATCTTAACCTGGACAGGTGACTTTCAGAATCATCCTAAGAAAATTCACATGTAAGTGAAACAGTTTCCTGGCATGGTGCTGGTACACTTTCACAGGTATACAATGAGGACAGTCCAAAGGCTCTGTAGATCTTCAGTTTGGTAGTCAGTCTAATACTTCTCTTCTCCCACACTTTTCTTTGGAGTCTCCCAGACACTGAGCTAGCTCAGACAGTGTATTTAACAATTTCATTTTCAATGTGGAAAGTATACTGTCAAAGTAAGAGAAATTATCCATAGCATTTAAAACCTCACCATTTGCTGTAACTGATGGTTCCACATGTGGATAATGTGCAGGCCAAAAGTAAAGGGAAAATCTAATATTAAAAAAATAAATACAGCAGGACTTTTTTGTAGCAGCAAAAAAGTAGAAAGAAAGCTGGTACCCAATGACTAGAGAATAACTGAATAAATAGGAGTATTATTACATGAGGAGAAATGACATATATGAAGATTTTAGAGAAATTTGGGAAGATTTGTATGAACTAATACAAAGTGAACAGAACCAGAGGAACACAAAGAATAATAATACCATAAGGAAGATAAAATTCAAAGACTTTCAAATTAGACATTGATAAAGGCAGTGTCTAATTCTAATTTCAGAGGATTGTTGATGAAGAGTACCTTCTACTTCCCAGCAAAAATGGACCAAGAATATGACTATTGTATGAGATATTTTAAGATATGGACAATATGTTGATTTGTTTTACTTGACTGCTTCTTAGAAAGAAAACTTTTGTATTTCTGTTGGAGTAGCAGAGTCATTGGGAAATGATGTTGAGATAAAGAAAGAGAGAAAAAGAGGGGGAGAATAAATGAGAGAGGGAAAGGGAAAGGGAGAGAAAAAAGAGAGGGAAGAGAGAGAGAGAGAGAGAGAGAGAGAGAGAGAGAGAGAGAGAGAGAGAGAGAGAGAGAGAGGAGAGAGGAGAGAGAGAGGGGGAGGGAGGGAGGGAGGGAGAGAGAAAGAGAGGGAGGGAGGGAAAAAGGAAGGAAGGAAGGAAGGAAGGAAGAAGAAAGAAAGAACAGTTTTAGATCTGCATTGTTGCTAGAGTAGCTAGGTGACACAGTAGATAAAGCACCAGTCTTAGATTCAGGACCTGGGTTCAAGTAAGTTATAGACACTTATTTGCTGTGTGACCTTCACATGTCAGTTATCACTGATTGCTCCCCCTCCCCTGAAAAAAGATCTGCATTGTTGGAGGGAGTGCTCCTTAAGGACTAAAAGGACTAATTACAGCTTTGTCACATGACATCATCAACATTGTTTGATTTCATGGAGAGAATGCTGATTTGGAGCCAGCATTCATATCCCAACTCTGTCATTGGCTACTTGTGTGATCCTGGCAAATCATTTAACCTTTCTAATCTTAATTTCCTCCTCCATAAAATGAAAAGATGGAAACAGGTGGATTCTAAGCTCTCTTCTAACCCTACATCTATTAGTCTATAATCATCCTAATCATAACAATGATAATAATGATAACAGTAAGAACAAAAAGTTATTATAGCTTCATGTCATTTGTAAAGCTCTTTACTTGTAATAACTTGGAGAAATAGGTAGTACAGGAATTATTATTTCTCTTTTACAGATGGGGAAACTAAGGCCCAGAATGGTTAAACGCCTTTGTCATGGTCACAAAGCAGCTAACATGCAAAGATAAAATTCAAATGCAAGTTTACAAATTCTAAGACTGTATCAGCCGGGACTAAGCTTAAATGTACGTCATATCTGTCCACTTTGCATTATAATTAATATTCCTTTGACTTTAGTTGCATGGCTCTACAAAGATTAAAAAAAAAGCACTATCAGATGTCTTTGAAATTCTTATCAGCCAGATATAATGGGATATAGAAATTAATGTTAGTTCAGTCAAGCAAGACAGCTTAGTGTAATGACTTAGCGTCAGCTACTTTGAAAGTTTACATCTTTTTTAATTACCATGATTACCCAGCTGACTGGTTTCCTACTAACAGTACAGAAACGCAAGAAGCATCCATGTCAGCAAATGTTAGGAGCCCCATCACCCCATGCATAGGGAATACATAATGGAGATGTCATTCATTCTGGCAGTGGGGCTTTTTTTTCGCTCCAGGAAGGAAGCCAGAGGTATTTGTATGACCCACTACTTTCTTGGATGTGTTTGCTGTTCCCTATTCACTCGCTCATCGTTTTTATACTTCTACCTTTCTTTTTTCTCATTTTTCTTTTTTACCTTTACAGTGGAAAAAAATTAAAAATAGTGGAACAGGGGTCAAGTAGCAAAGAATGACTATACCCGAAGACTTCTAATATTCAGCTAACAATTCATCCCTCCCTGCTTTTCTTTTTTTTTTTTCCATATAGTTGAATCACAACATCAGGACATTTCTAATCTCTCAGATAGCTTTAGCTTGGTTCTATAAGGCTGTAAAATGCTGAAGTCTCTACTCAGTCAGTGCTCTACTTTGGAAAAAAAAAATCTTCTTCCTCTTGAAAATGGTAATTTTGTGTTTTCTCTCTCCTCTTTATTACTCTCTTTTCTTTCTTCCCTTCCTTTCTTCTTCCCTCCTTCCCTTTCTGTCTCTTCTCTCTCTTTTACTCTCTCCCACTCTCCCTCCTCTCTTTCTCTCTCTTTTTTCTCCCCCCTCTTGTTTTCTCTCCCCTTCCTTCCCTTCTACATTCTTCCCTCCCTCTCTGTCTTCCTCTCTCCCTTCTCTCTTTCTTTCTTCCTCCCTCTTACACTCTTCTCCCCCTCTCCCTCCCTTCTCTCCTTTCCTCTGTCTCTCTTTCCTTCTCTCTTTCTCTGTTTGATTCTCTCTGTTTATAACTCTCTCCCTTTATTTCTCTTTCTAATTTTCCTTTCTTCTCTTCCCCACTCCATCTCACTATCTCTGTCTCACTCTGCCTCCCTGTCTCTCTCTCTCTCTCTCTTGCTGTCTCTTGGATTCTATATCTCTCTGTCTTCCTATTTGTCTTTATCTTTGTCTCCACCTCTGTCTCTCTTCCCCCATCTCTCTTCATTTTTTCATCTTGATATACTCAAGGGCACTTTATTTTTTTCTTTTTAGAAAATCATAGCCACATAGATCTTACAGTTATGAGAAAACTTTAAGGTAATCTGGTTCACAGCCCAGATTCATTTAGTACCTTGAGTCAGGTCACAGAAATGATAAATAGAAGGGCCAGCATTAGAACCCAGGTCCTCAGCCCTTCTAACCACTGTTCTTTCCAGTGCTGTAAGCCTTCTCATAATAAGGCCATCTCAAAATGGCAGTAATTATTCTTGAATTTGAATGTTATCTAGGACCTTGACTCAGAGTTTTTTCCCGTTTTTTTTTTTTTTTTTTTTTTTGGCAGAGGTATTGCAACAGAGAATATTAGAATGATCCTGGAATAGGCCTCAAACTAAACCCCAGAGGATTGAGGTAGAATTTTCCACCATGAGGAACAGATGAGCTGTTCTCTGGCCTGAAAGCAACCAGAGACTAAGGCCCTAATAATGATTTTTTAACTAGGACAAGTTCCCTGTTCAAGTCACTGTTGCCAATTCTTATTTATAGCAGCATCTATGAGCCTTAATTGAGGTGGATGATTGCCTACAGAGCCAAGATTTATAGCATGGGGCCATCTTCCCTGGGAAAGTCATAAACCTCGAGGAAATGAGAAGAACCATACAGGAATTCTCAGTATAGAAGCAGATTGAAAGAGGTATCAGGGAGAAAAGGCATGCTTATTATCATTCAAGCAAAGAAAAAAAAAATGGAAAAAAATCAACACCAAATGTACAGGTTACAAATTTAGGGTATAACTTCAGCTTCTAAAACTTCAGAAGTTATCTAGCCAAATTTACACGTATTATAAAATTAAATTAAATTTAAAAATTAATAAGCAAGTATTTTTACTCTCCCTTCACAACTTTTTTCTGAAAAAAAAGACACAATCAAACCAAAAAACTTTACAATAAATATATGTGATCAAACCAACCAAATCCCCATATTCACCACATCCAAAATTGTGTCTCACTCTGCCTATTAAACCCAACTCCCCATTATCAGGAGATGGGTAACATTCTTTTTCATTAGTCTCTCATTTTGCAGATGATAAAACTGAGGCAGAAAGTTTATGTCTGATCCTAGAATAAGTTCCTTTGCTCATGTAGAAATTCCACTAGTCAAGAAAAAAGTCTTCTTAATATAATCAAGGGATAATTAATATCCTTACCAATAAACAGTGTGTTCATCTTTTTCAAGTTCCTTAAAGGACATTGTTCTTACGCCAAGACATTTTGCCAGAGCTGGCTCCTTGGCAAGATTAAGAGAGAATATGTTAGGATTACAAGGTGAGAACTCAGGTTGTCTGGACAGTGACAAGGTGAGGGCTCACTTTATAATCCTAACAAGAATACATCAAAAATCTGGACAATGGGGTTTTCCATTTCAAAGTGTTACAATTTAGGCTTGTGGGCTGATTATGTCTTGTAATCTTATTTGAATAAATGGAAAAGAACTGGAATTATCAGAGTCCATTATAGGATTCAGGACTGGAGAAGATTCTGATGTCATCAAGTCCCATCCCCTTGTTTTACGGATGAGAAAAGTGAGACTGAAAGAAATCAAATCACTTGACCAAAGGGTAAGAGTTACTAAGCAGCTTCCAGCACATAAATTCAGGTTTCTGGTTCCAAATATAGTGATTTTTACCTTCCACTATATAATATCACATTGTATGGAAATCCAGCATTCCATTTTTCATCAAAATTTCTGCCTTTACCCTAGGTAGGGAGATTATTTGTATGGATTATATGTATCTCAATTAATTCTGCTATTCAGAAGAATTCTAAGTCAGTTACATTTCAGTAAGGCTTTCTTGAGTCTTAAAGATTCACACAATCTTAAAAGTAACACTCATATAGATCAAGATTTATCTGAATCTGTCCTCCTTTATCATCTTTGATAATGAGAACCTTGACATTGCTAGAATAAATTCAATAAGGGGTAACCTACCATCTCCTCAAGCAGTCCATACCTATCTTGGACAACGTGAATTGTTAGGAAGGACAAATTCTCAAATCAAGCTGACTTTTGCTTCTTTGAAGCTATTGCCCATTGCTCTTACATTAATTCTGTCCTGTGGGCCTGACAAAATGGTCTGAATTTTTGCCTCATAAAACAACCTCTAAAATTTGCCCTCTATGCCATAAAAATGCCTTGTACATCTGGGAAGAAGAGATCTATCATCACCTATCCATCAATCTATCTATCCATCCATCTATTACTATCAGTCTCTGGTGTATCATCTCTATCTTCTTCCTTCCCTATTATCTATAATCTTTATACTCTATCCATAATCTATCTTCTCTTCTCTGTCTCTCTCTCTCTGTCTCTCTCTCTCTCTCTCATCCACCTTCCTCTGTAATATGCAGCGAATGCTTCCTTTCTCTAGGCATGCTCTTTCAACCTGCTGCCCTCAGTAAAACCTATTTATCCCACCAATATGGTAGAAACAAAAGAGACTTTGGTCTAGAAGGGAGCTTGGAGGTCATTCCTCTCCCTTCATTGATAGGGCAAGTAAAAAGGAGTAAATTGTTCCAAGGTCACCCAGATATAATCAGTGAAACTAGGATTCAAATAATAGAATGTCATGATACCTTCTGAATTACAAATACTGCTTTTTTTTAACCACCCATTTGTGTCAAAGGGACTTCAGAGTTGATCTAGTTCATTTTTTATTTTCCAAAGCCTGATGGTAGAAATTCTTAACTGGGATTGAGTCAACATCGTTCAAGTTTCCCACCATCACTCTCACCAATGGCAAGGTATCATGCCATTCTATTATTCCTCTAGAATATGTATTTGCGTGACATTTTACAAATCACACAATTTTCTTAGTTTCCACATTTGTGAATGAATAAGTGAATATATAGACTAGATAGTTTCCGGACTTTCAATTGTAAATATATTGATGAATTAATATAAACATCCCAGGTTTATATGGTTGACAGATAATATATAAGTGATGGGGAATCGATGTGCATTTAAACAAGGCACTTTTAAAAATTTGTTGATTTTGTTTGGTTTTAGATCACAGTCATTTTTGAGTATAGGACTCACTAATCCTGGAGTCAATAAGACCTGAATTCAAATCTGAACTTAGACATTTATTAGCTGTGTGACTCAGGGCAGATTATTCAACCTCAAATTGCCTAGTTCCTCAACTGGAAAATGAGGATAATAAGAGGACCCATCAAACAGGGTTATTGTGGAGATCAAATTAAATAATATTTGGAAAGCACTTAGTTCAATTCCTGGAATATAAGTGGTGCTAAATCTCATCATAGAAAATTAGTTAAACAAAATAACTGATCCTTTAAACAAGTTTTAATCATCTACAACTTTGTGCTGCAATAGTCCTCAACTTCTTTGGGTGATCAAGGAGGTATGTTAAGTTATATGATCTCTGGAATTATGGTTGGTCATAATATCACTAAGAAATTAGTTTCTTTTCAATTATAATGGAGACAGTGTAGTATAATGTTAAATAATTAGACTTGTAGTCAGAAAGATCCAGGTTGAATTTCTGTCTTGGAGATTTATTATCTAGGGCAATCTTGGCAATTTGCCTTTTCTGGGCCTTAATTTCTTGTTCATAAAATGACTTCTAAAATTTCTTCTTCCTCCACATCTACAGTTATATGAATCAGAAAGACTTGGGTTAGAATTGCGTCCCCTACTGTGCACCTTGAATAAGACAATTAGCCTCTGTGGACCTTAATTTAATTATAAAATGAAGAGACTAATGACTGTTAAGATCCCCCCTAGCTCTAAACTTATGATCATATTCTTTTATTTTGTTATGACGGTCATACAAATGTTCTTTGAGTCAGCTTATTTTATGTTAGTTAAGTATAAGCATATTCACATTTTTCTAAATTACTTATATTCATAGCTTCTTACTGCATAATCATATTCCAATAAATTTTCATAGTCCCATTTTGTTATCTATTTGTCAATCAATGGATACCCACTTTTTTCTCATTCTTTGCTACTTGGAAAATCTATTGCTATAGATGTTCTATATTTGACCTTTTTGAGGGCACAGCCAAATAGTTAGATTTCTGGGTCAAAGGTCATGAACATTTTTGTCATTTGGGGTTCCTGATTTCAAATCATTTTTCAGAATAAATTACCCAATTCACACTCCATTAAAAGTAAATTAGTATTTCTGTCTCTTCATGGATACCCTAATTCTCTTTCCATTTTTATCATCTTGTCTCATTTTTTCTAACTTTAATGTCTCTTTTTTTCAGTCATTCATAGCATTCTTTTATATTAAAGTTAATAGTTGACTTTTTGAGGTAAATTTTATCCTAAAATCACTTATTGCCTATTTGGAAGTGTCTTTATTTTATGTTATATATATTTATATATATATATATTTATGACAATGACCTTAATAGGTGATAGGGACAGGGAAAGAAGTCATAAAGACATCTTATCCAAAGAATTGAACAATTTGATTAGTGAAAATTAATAAAAAAAAAAAAACACAGCAATAGGGTGGTACCATAAGTAGGTCTCCTTACGTATGGCCCTTTATCCTGTTTTTGTCTTACTCCTTTAGGTATAATATGGGTACTTTCCTTTTGGATAATGACAGATATATTTAGTACTTAATAATATGAAGTTGATTCAACAGAAATTGAAAACTATACTTATAATTCTTAAAAACTGGTGCTCTTCATAGGGTCACTTTGAGTATTTTTCAGTAGTGATATCATATTGGAATCATTTTGATTATAATTTTATCAAGAAGAAAAAAAAGTTTGCATGAAAAACTTTGGTGGTCTCACCCAGAGCATAAAGATATCAGATATTTTAAGTACACAAAACAATTTAAAACTTTTTTAAACCCCAGAAAATGCTTACAATCATAGATTTATAATTGCAAGGGAACTTGGAGGTCTTCTAATTCAACTTTCTTGTGTTCTACATAAGGAAACTGAGATCCAGAAAAATTGATTTGTCTAAGCTAATACAGCTAGGTGGTACAGTGGATAGAACATTGACCTTGGAATCGGAAAGATCTAAGTTCAAATCTGGCCCTAGGCATTTGTTAGCTTTGAGACCCTGGCTGGACAAGTTCCTTAACCATGTTTGCCTCAGTTTCCACATCTGTAAAATGAACTGAAAAATGAAATGGCAATCCACTCCAGGGTATTTGCCAAGAAAAACATATATGAGATCATGAAGAGTTAGACATGACTAAAACAATTGAAAAACAATGACAACCAACAGAAACAGTAACTAGTAGAGCAAGGGCATTTAACTTGGATCTCTGACTCCAGATCTAGCATCCTTATTACCAATTAATATTCCTGAAAAGGCTTCTTCCAAATTAAAGAAATGCAAAATTCTTTTATAAATACTTATATTGAAACCATAAACTTGGTGCAGCAATAAGGAAAATGGATGACCCTCATTAAAACAAAACAAAACAAAACACTAATAGAATTGCAGACTACCTATTTCTTAATTTGTCTAGAATCCTAATTTGATCAATTGACTTTATTTGTAATAGCAAATCAATCACCAATTGATTAATTTAATTATAAAATGAAGAGACTAATGACTGTTAAGATCCCCCCAGCTCTAAACTTATGATCATATTCTTTTATTTTGTTATGACGGTCATACAAATGTTCTTTGAGTCAGCTTATTTTATGTTAGTTAAGTATAAGCATATTCACTAATTAAGTATGTATTATATGCTAACCATTATATAATGCAGCAGGAATACAAAGTTCTTCACTGATAAATAGACACGTGTAAAAGAATTGATAATACCCTGAGATTCTTCAAAGAACACTTTCAGTAAAATTTTCAATCGTCAGACTTAATTTTGCCAGTGAAAATGTAGGAAACTCTTCACCTTTCAGGAGTATAGTAATTCATCCAGACCATTAGGCCAGCTACTTCTTAATAAATTGGAGACTTCAGTACATTGAATGGTACCCTAGTGTAGCCATTAAATTATTTTAAACTACCTGAAAAAGAACATAGATCAGGCAAGTGAGATTTAATAAGGATTAAAAATATGCACCTCTGAAGTATACTTTTTTTAGTACAGGTTAATGTCCAAATAGGCTGTAAGTGAGACTGGATTTGGTACTCTTTCCAAACTTGGACTCATTACTGATGCAGAAGTCATGCTCAAACCAATTGTCCTTGTATGGTGAGACCACCAAGTTGTTAACAAAGAAAAATTTTCATAAAGCTAACAGCATTAATAAAATGTGGAGAAACAGAGATAAAGTGCCAATTTACACAATTCCAACTTGACCTATTTAAACAAGTAATCATATATATATATATATATATATATTAATAGTGTTTTCTTCCTCAGGAGTCTTCTGGAACTGTGCTGAGTGTCTCCATCGCTCCAGGAGCAAGACTAAGAATTGTCTATTCTATAATCCTTGGAAAGAGTTAATAAATAAAAATATACCACAGGGTCTGCATAGAGCCACTTTTTCTTTTTTTCTCTTCCTTTTTTGTTTTTTTGTTTTTTTAGTTTAACTATTTAACCTTAGGTGTAGATAATAAAGGGCAGCTTTCTGATAACAATTTTTGAGGAGGGACAAAGAAGCTGCCAACCCAAATCTTTATTAGCCATAATAGTGTTTAAAATTCATAGAATCAAAGACTTTTCATGGAAGGGATATTTGGGTCTAAGCTGCTTATTTTGTAGATGAAAAAATTGAGACCCAAAGAAGGGAAATGGCTTTCTTAAAAATTAAACAGGAATTTCAAAACCAATCTGAATCCAATCCAGGTTGGCCAATGTTCTTTTGATCCACCATTAGAGAGTTTTTCCTATGGATTTCCTTATTGTATCTCAAGGACTTGAGTTGAAATGTTAGGCTATTAGCAAATTCTATCACTTTAGCACATCTTAGATTATCAGATTAATTAGCAAGGTTCTGAGGAAATGTGAAAGGATGAGTCTATTTTGATAGGAAGGAAAGACATGAAGAGGGGGAAGGATATGTCTGAGGGAAAAAAGGAAAGAATAGGCAGAGATAAGGGAAGGGAGGAATAGAAATAGGCAAAATCTAACCTTTATATTTTAATATATGAATTCTATAGAGGTATAATGTATAATAGAGATTATTTGGAGCAATCAAATGCTACTCTCTACAAATTTTTCAATACCTCTTATCTACCTTTTAATTGGTTTTCCTGTTTCTAATCGTTCTTCTTTCCCAAACATCTTCTATACCTGTCCTGAATTAATATTCCAAAGCACAATTCCCATGTTCAAGAAATTTCACTGAATCTCCTTTTAACCTCTAGGATAAAATGCAACTTAGATATCACTCCTTTGGAGAAGCCTTTCCTCCTTTCCTTGCTTTTCATGCTTCCTCAAATCATCTTATATTTACTGATCTGTAGACAGATTGTATTTCCCAAGTAGAATATAAATTATGTTAAGAAAAGAGGATTACCTGTTTTCTTTGTTTTCCTAACACCGCACACAGTGACTAGCCCACAGCAGTCCCTTGTTGAGTTATCAATAACAGTGATATTTCTTTTTTTAAATTTGTGTTTTGTAATTAGCCTCCCTAAGAGTCACATTGTGACTTCTAGTGGTAAAGCCAAGATGGAGGAATGAAGCCAGGAAACTGTTCAAGCTCTCCGAGTTTCCCTCAAAAACCACATGAAACCAAGCCTCCGAACAGAATCTGATGGAATGAAGTTATTCTCCAGCTCAAGATAGACTGGGAAAACTTCAAGAAAGGTCATTTTTACTGTGATTCAAAGAGTGTTCAGCCCAACTCAGAAAGACTCTGGGAAAACTGGTGAGAGGGTCTTAATCATAGCAAATCAGCAACTGAGACACTCAGTTCTGGCTCAGTAGAGCAGATCAGTGGGGCAGTCTCTAGTTCCCACTCAGAAGGCAAACTCTGGGAAAGCAGGATGTTTTCTGAAAAGAGCAGCAAAGCTACTCCCTGTAAACACATAGGCCCTGTGTGCTCAAAGCCAAGGCTCAGAGCTGCATAGAAAGCATGGGAGAGAGCCCCCTTTAACCCCAGAGCAGAACTCAGCCATAAAAGTAAAAAAAAGAGGACATACAAAAAGGAAAGAAAATGAGCAAAGATACAAAAAAGAATCGTGACCATAGAAAGATATCTCAAGAAGTAATATGAATTGATCTCAAACCTTTCTGGAAGTGCTCACAAAAGACTTTAAAAGGCAAATAGAGCTGGAAAAATGAGAAAAGAAATGAGTAGTATGCAAGAGAGAGTCAACAGTTTGGAAAAGGAAGGAAAAAATTGACTAAAGAGAACAAATCCTTAAAAAATACAATTGACTAAGTGAAAAAAAAAGTTCTTTGAAAAAAAAAAAGATACAAAACCTAACTGAAGAAAATCCCGCATTAAAAACCATAATGGGGCAAATGGAAGTTAATAACTCAATGAGAGACAGCAAGAATCAGGCAAACACACTAAAAAGCATGAAAAAAAATGGAAGAAAATGTGAAATACTTCATTGGAAAAGCAGCTGACCTGGAAAATAGGTCCAGAAGAGAAATTTAAAAATTATTGCCCTATGACCAGAAAAAGAGCCTGGATAGCATTCTTCAAGAGGTCATTAAGCAAAACTGCCCTGATATTCTAGACACAGAGGAGGGAATACTTATCAGAAGAATCCATTGATCACTTTTGGAAAGAGATCCCATAAAAGTAACATTGGTAGAATACAGATTTCCAGAGCTTTTCTTTTCAAGTTCCAATCTTTGGCAACAAGAAATATATTTCCATGGGGCAGCTAGTTAGTATAGTGGATAGAGCACTGAAGTCAGGAGGACCTGAACTCAAATTTGGCCTCAGACACTTAACACTTCCTAGCTGTGTGACCCTGGGCAAGTCACTTAACCCCAATTGCCTCAGAAAAAAATACATTTCCAAAATTCATGGGTCACTCAGAACTCTTTATAGATGTTATAGATTTAACCCAGTCATTCATGAATTGCCTAATGTGAAAGAATGACCAACAATTAGATTTTGTCTCTGTCTGATCTGCTGCTGAGCGTGTGGCTTTAATATTTGTCTCATTACTAATGTTTCCCATTCCCCTATAAAAGAAATGTTTTCTATCAAAAAGTGTGGCAGCTGAGACATTTCAGGAAGAAAAGACCTTCTGGATTCCCTTGGAATCACCCCGATATAATAGGGCAATGTCAATTTGGAAATGGAAGACGTCAGAATTTGGTGGAATGAATATTTCCCCCTTAATATTAAGAATTCTTCTCCCCAGGCGTATCTTGGAGATGACATGTCATAGCTGTGAGGAGTCTCTGAGAATCAGATGGCAGACAGAGGAGGCCAACACTTTAATTAGTAACAAGATAGCCCCAGAGCTCTAATTTTTAAACACTTGAAGGACCAGACATGTCACTTGATGCAAAAATTTGCTTGGTCCTCCAAGGCATTTTTCAATTCCTATCCTATTAAGAGAGAGAAAGGCCTGAGAGCCCCTGAATGTCTTAACTGCCTTTTTACCAAGAGTGATTAGGTGGTAATGTTGTCTGAAGAGATAGGAGGCGGGGAATAATGAAAACAATGAACTGAGTCTATAGCAAGACAATATTTCTGTATTGGAAGAGTTTTGAGGAAAATCATTGGCTCTGAAGTCAAAGAAACTGGATTCAAATCTCCATTCTTTTCCTTTTTCTCTATGTAAAATTGGATAAATTATTCAATCTCCTCAGGCTCCAATGTCTTCATCTAAAATTAAACTGCTAGGTGAGAAGGTCTTAGAAACTCCTTCAAAATCACATGATCAATGACTTCATGAAACAAATTACACTTCTAACCTCCTCCAAAGGACTTGCACATAAGGTTCCTAAATTGAAGCAGAAATGAAGTCTAGTGGAATTCGCATTCAGCCCAATGACTAGGCTACTGGAAAGCTTTTTTCTTTAGTGGGAGAGATCAAAACAATTTTCTCAGGTTCCATAATTTACAAGAATCATAGCAGGAACATCAAGCAAAGCTTGCAACAATCCTGCAAAGATTCAAAGACTGCTCTGTGCAGAAAGCCATGCTAATATGCTAAACCATCTTTAATTAACTAATGTTCTGTCCTGACTGCCTGTTAGCCATTTTGAAGATAAAAGGATCTCTCAAATTAGGTTGATGTTGAAAGTAGTCCTGCCATGTCCCCCTTAGAATAGACAGAAATGGGGCTTCAGTCAGACTCTGCAGCAAACAAGGATTAAGACAAAGAAAAAAAGAATCAAAACATTTTAATAAAAGCTGAGCGACATTAAACAGAAATGAAGATCTAAGTGGGAATATGCTCAGAAGTGATATTTAATGAAGCTCTTTTTAGAAGACTTTCTGAGTGTAACAAGATCATCCTTGGGTAAAAATAAAAATGGAATTGGGGAAGCTCTAGTGAGTCTTACATGGCTGGTTAAGGAATGTGCCAAGCAAGGGAAGTTATCAACTTCTATGTTATATGTGCCAAGGTTCTCATTTATAAAAAAGAGAAGCATGGGGAGGGAGGGATGGGCTTGCTTATTGTAAATATATACTAAGGGATTTTGTGGGGGTAAAAAGAAGCTCAGAATAAGGAAATGAATAGCTTTTGTTGCAGTCTTGTATTTTCACTATCAATCAGCCATCAATGAACAAGCATTTATTAAGCACCAATAATATATTAGATACTGTGCTAGATGGTAGAGGAATAAAAACAAAAACGAATGCTTCGTCAATCCATAAATAAGTGTGCCAGGCTTTGTGCTAGGCTTTGAGATATAAAAAACAGAAAGCAATGTAGTAAGAAAGTTGTTTAGCCTTTCTTTCTCAGTTTCCGTTGATGTAATATGCCAATCACTATATCTGCCATGACTAACTCACAGAGAAGTTGTGATGATCAAATCACAAAGATTGGGAATATAATAAGGAATTATGAAAATGACTATTTCTTTTTTTTCATTTTTAAACATGAGATCTCCCTAACTGAGTGGCTGATAAGTTATGGTATGTGAATGTTATGGAATATTATTATTCTAAAAGAAATGATCAGCAGAATAATTTCAGAGAGAACTGGAGAGACTTACATGAACTGATGCTGAGTAAAGTGAGTAGAATCAAGAGATCATTGTACACAGAATCAACAAATTATGCTACAATCAATTTTGATGCACTTGACTTTTTTCAACAATGAGGTGATTCAGGCCAATTCTAACAGACTTAAGAAGGAGAGAGCCATCTGCAGCCAGAGATCGGGCAGTGGGGACTGAGTGTGGATCACAACAGAGCATTTTCA
This sequence comes from Sminthopsis crassicaudata, assembly GCF_048593235.1. Taxonomy (NCBI): domain Eukaryota; kingdom Metazoa; phylum Chordata; class Mammalia; order Dasyuromorphia; family Dasyuridae; genus Sminthopsis; species Sminthopsis crassicaudata. Next base: position 726,370,292 of record NC_133617.1, read on the forward strand.
CCTTTTTTGATGTTTGTTTTTTGTTTTCTTTCTCATTTTTTTCCTTTTTGATCTGATTTTTCTTGTGCAGCATGGTAATAGCAGAAATATGTATAGAAGAGTTGCATGTTTAATATATATTGCATTGGATTATTCACTATTGAGGGGAGAGGGTGGGGGAGGAGGAGAGGGAGAAAAAATTGGAAACACAAGATTTTTCAAGGGTAAATTTTAAAAACTATCTTTGCATATATTTTGAAAAAAGGAAGTTATTATTATTATTTTTAAAGATGAGAGCTCCTTAATTTGCCCAAATTGGAAGTATGAGGCTATTCATGGACATGATCACACTGCTGATTGGCATGGGAGCTTTGACAGGTTCCATTTCTGTCCTGGGCTGACCCACTTCTTTTTTAAGGTAACCCTGTTTCTTAGGGCTCACTGTAACAATGGTTAATCAAGTATCTGCTTAGTTCCTTCTCGCTCAGGATTTCTGACATCTAGAGAGACCTCAACTTGAGATTATAATCATATGATACTATATTGATAAATGCCTATTCCTATGAGATGAGAAGAAAGGGAAGGGAAGGGAAGGTAATACACATTTATTAAGCACCAAATTTATGCCAGTCATAGTACTAATCACTTTCCAAATATTGTGTCATTCGATCTTCACAATAACCTTGGGAAGTAGCCTCTATTATGAACCACATTTTATATTTGAAGAAACTAACTAAAATAGAATAAGCTGGTATTTGAGTCTGAATTAGAACTCAGAACTCTCTGAATCTATATCCAGTGCTCTATCCATTAAGCCTTCCAGCAATATACCCCCCACCCCTCTTTGGCAGAACCATAATGACAAGAGTTCCACACTTAGCCTACAGTCAGGGAAGAGTTAGAAGGAGCCTCAGAGGCTGCTTAGTCCTTTCCATGCTTGAACATAAATCCCTTATGCAGACTGGACAAATAATTATGAGATAAATTATTGGACTCTTGCTTGAAGACCTCCAACGAGGAGACATATCCTCTCAAACCACCTACTGCTTTTACTTCCAACATTTGGGGCCAGGTAAAACAAGATGGAAAGTCTTCCCCACTTGATTGCTCTAAGAAACTCAGACATTAGAGAATACTGAATGATAGTGTAAGGATTATTTAAATTTAGCTTCTAAAGCATACAGACTGTCAAGTTACTTCATGGTTTAGAAATTTAGTCAATGTGAGGTTCAGATGACATTAAAGATCTAGAATCAGGAAAATTTGAGTTCAAGTGCTTTAGACACTTGCTAGCTGGGTGATGCTGAGCAACTCCTTTCAACTTCTGTCTACTTGTTTCTGCATCTGTAAAATGAGAATAATAATGATGGTGGTGATGATGATGATGAAAGTATCTATCTCACAAGACTGTTGAGAGAATCAAAAGAGATAATATTGGTAAAGAGCTTAGGAAGCCTAAAATTGATATATAAATGCTAATAATTATTATTGTTTGAATAATAATACACATATTATCACCTTGCAAAATTTGAAGGCCACATACATTTTGGCTATAATTACTATTGTTTTAAGTATGAAATTATAGTGAAACTCTCTAAAATATATAATATTCATACTCCATGAAAATTTAAGTCTCTGCATTTAACTCTCACTTACTGAAAAACCTGTATTTTCCTCCCTGTTGAAGATTCCATTGAGAAGAGTACCTACAAAAGTTCCTTCTACTTTTCCTCTTAATCTCTTGGACTCTTGCTTTCAACCTCATTATTCCATTGAAAATGTTGCCTATGAAGCTACTAATACTCTTGTAATTTCCAAATCCAATGGTCTTTTTGAACCCCCCAGTATTTTTTACTTTTTTAAAGTCTCATTGTCAATAACCTTCTCCTTGATAACCTTGTCTCCTTAATTTTTTTTTTTTAATGCTCTCTTCTGTTCTCCTTTTTCTCTGAAGTTCTTCTCGTTTTTTCTCTTTGCTGGACCTTCATCTTGGCCATGCATTCTAACCCCAGGTATTCCTGTATGAATGCTCTGGTCTTTCTTCTTTTCCCCCTTTACACCATTTCCCCCTAAACTGATCTCATCAGCTTCCTTGGTTTTGATTATTATATTCATACAGATCACTCGGATCTACTAGTCCAGCTTAACTTTCTTCCCAAGCTTTAGTCTCAAATATCTAACTACCAGTTATACTACTTGAACAGGAAACCTTGTAGACATCTTAAACTTAACATCTCCATAACTGATCTCATTATCTTTTATCTAAAATTGTCCCTTCTTTTGAACTTCCTTATTACTAAAGAGTTCCATTATCCTCCCAGATGCCTAGCCTCAGAATCTGGTGTCATGCTTGACTCTACACTCTCTCTTATCTCCTATATCAAAACAAAAAGCTCATCATTTTTACCTTTATAGCATCTTATGTCTATACTGCCTTCTCTCGCCTATATTACTACTACCAAGGTGCGGTTCCTTATCACCTAATGATGGGACTTCAACAGCCTCCTAGTTGATTTCCTAGACTCAAGTCTCCCTCCACTCTCCATCTCTGTCTGTCTTTCTCACTCTTTTATCTTCCTCTCTTACTTTTGCTCTCTCTCTCTCTCATTCATAATATATCTATATCTATATCTATATATACATATATATAAACACATCCATATATTTGTGTTTATATATATACACATATATTATTTGCACATAATTGTTTGCATGTTGTCTACTTTAATAAAACTGTGAGCTCCTTGAAAACAAAGATGAAGTAGATTCTTAATTTATTCTTCCTTCCAGCCCTCCCTCCCTCCCTTCCTTCCTTCTTCCCTCCCTCCCTCCCTCCTTCTCTTCCTTCCTTCCTTCCTTCCTTCCTTCCTTCCTTCCTTCCTTCCTTCCTTCCTTCCTTCCTTCCTTCCTTCCTTCCTTCCTTCCTTCCTTCCTTCCTTCCTTCCTTCTTCTCTTCCTATACTTATTGTTGAGCAGTGTCTATTACATAGTGGTCAAATTAAATGAATATTAATTTACTAATATTAGTAAATTTTATTCAGTTGGGGCTAAAATTGGCTTATATATTAGAATGGTATCCCTTATAGTAAAGTTCTAACATCAAGGAACAGAGTTGAAGTACTCATAATTATGCTCAATATATTATGAAACCTTGTATTTTATCAGGATGCACAATTGTTCAGCTGAATACTACAATTTGTTATCCAAACAAATAACATAAAGGTTTTCAATAAAACTGGAGTAAGCCATTAAAAGTTCACCAAAGCTAATGATTTAAAATATATCCAGTGTATGTAGAGCAGGGCAGGTTCCTTTAAGCTGTTACATCTGCTCATATCATATTCATGAGCAGTTTGGATAAATTCCTTTGGTGAGAACAAACACCATAGAAAGATCTAGGAGCTGAATAATTAGGGCACCCTAAGAGCTTAAAGTAAACCAAAACACACAGCACATGAAAATGAGCTGCAAGATAGGAGGAATAGATGGAGCAATGTCCTCCAAACTAAACTTTTATAATAAAAAAGATTGCTAAGCTGAAGGTAGACAGAGAGGCTAAGTTCCTGACTTTCTGCATAACTCATTTGGGCTCCCCTGCTCTTTCTGTGTGTAGAGATGACAAGTAAAATTGAAGCTATTCTTTTACCAATGGATAGCTTAAATGAACATATCAACAAAAATAAGTCATTTTTTCCTGTGAGGTGAAGAGAAAAGTTTCTAATGAAATTCAGAGACAGAGTTTTCAGGAGTGAAATGCAAAACTTGGAAGTATGCCATTAGGGCCATCTTAGCATATATGTAGCATTCAATTTAGGAAATAGAGTTTGCTAAAGATTGCTCCAGTGTGCTTCAGGAAGAGAGAGACTATTGATCCTGTCACCCAGGTCAGATTCCAAGCCATATTATAGACCAGGGCCACTACTGCGTAGCCATAATAATAAAATCTGAATTGCTGATTCACATTATTAAAAACTAAAAGTAGAGTTCTTTAAAAATTGAAATTAATGAAAATATACAAGAGGTTTACCTGTTTGATAAAGATATTCAGTTCTATAATACAGGAGAAAAATTACCTTAGAGGGATATGTAATATCCCTATGTGTAATCATTATAAAAATTATAGCTCACATTTATAGAGAGAGTTAAGGTTCCCAAAATACTTTAATGTTTTAAAAGTGCTTTGTGGAATCAAATAATATTTGAAAAACACTTGACACACTTCCTGGCGCATAGTAATTGGTTAATAAATGTTTGTTCTCTTCCCCTTTCTTCCTTAGAGGGAGCATGGTAGAATGAAAAGGGACTTGGAATCATGGGAATTGAGTTTGAATTTTGACTCTGTCCTTAGTGGCTTGCAACTTGGGTAAATGGACTAACAGCTGGGCCTGTGCTTACTTTTCTATAAAAGTAGAAGATTGGGTGGGATGAGTTCTAAGGTCTCTTTCAGCTCTATATCATAATTCTTTATTCCTATATTTATTATTTCATTTAGGTCATTTACTAACCCTGTATTGAGGCTTCTGGCCAGACTGGCTTCAGGGAGGAGAATTCTTTGGCATTAAAACCATCTATCAAGTTGCTGAGTATTCTAGTTTGTGACACTGTTGAGAATATTCCCTCTTCCCCATTCCTGACCGAAAGCCAGGATCTTGAAACATTGAAAGATTGGAACCAAATTAAAGACACAAAAGAACAACACATTTCACTTCCCAAAAAATCCTCATGAATGCCCCTGTAACTTTTTGTTGATTTACTTGTCAAAGTGATTTTCTATAGTGATTTCCATGTCACTATTATCTCTTAGCAACCTTCTATTTTTTCATATTATGCAACTCTTAAAAAAAGGTAATTTTTATCCATCCTGGAAACAGATAATAAAAGGTAAAATATAACATATCTTAGACCATTTTTACAGTGTTTTATATTCAGAAAAGTTGACTTTACTATTAAAAGAACTTTGATTTCAGTTTGCCTTTTAAAGGGAAGGATATTTGCCAAGGGGTTTGTGGAATAACTGGACACAATCACATATTTGAGGGCTTTAAGGAACAGTGTACAATTCTTGGAAACACCCTAGTGGTATGACCTCTTGGGATTGATTTCTTCTCCTTGGAGCTTATTCAAGAAATGTCAAGAATACTGAATATCTTTTGATTTCTCCCTTTATGGGAAGAAAACTCCATAAATGTTCATTTAAATGCATAAAGAGTGGATGTGATCAAATGGTAGAAATGAAAGATGAGGGAAAAAGTATTTAAAGAACTATTTTATGACTTTGTTATGTAGTATATCACTTTTTGCTAGTGTCAGAAATGAAAATTAGCTACTTGATTTAAAAGGGTCATATTTATATGTTTTTGAGCTAAAATCACGTTTGCTTAAATGAGATCTCATTGTATTTTAGTCATTAGTACCTATCAGTCAGAGCAAATGAATGAGATGCACAATGCCAGGCTAAGATTCCAGTACCTTTTCAAAGTTTTCAACCAACAATGAACCTCAGGAAGAGAATTACTCTACTGAAGTCTTCTAATCTCAGATATACAGAGTTGTTTCCCTAAGTAAAATATTAGCTCATTGAGGGCAAAAATGATTATTTTTTTTCTTTATAATGTCAGCATTTAAGAGAATACCTGGCACACAGAAAATACTTATTATTGATTGAGCTGAATTGTCTTGAGATAGAAATGGCAAATTCACATTTGCATGTATGTACATATACATGAAAGATAAAGAGTATTTGAAGAACTTTTATTGGTTTTTTTGCTACAGTTGCTATAGAGTATAATAACTTTCATAAAAGTAAAGAAAAATGGAAAGTGACTGGTATGGCAAGTCTCTGAAACTTAGAACACTTTTATCATCAGTAAAGTGTCACCTATCTCATAGAGTAAATGTGATGAACAAATGAGATAGAACATATAAATATAGAAATGTTCATTATTATTACTATTGTTATAGTGATGATGATGATGATACTGATGATGATGATGATGATGATGATGATGATGTAGTATGATACAGCAGGAAATTTACAAGATTTGGATTCAGAGGGACTGGATTTAAAATTGAGATCAGTCAGTGTGATCTGGATAAAGCCAGATAGGATCTTTGATTCATTTTTCCTCATCTGTGAAGCAAAGGAAACTCACCTAGCCAAGGTGTTCTATAGTTCTATATCTATGAATTGTTAGTTAATAAACATTAATTGATCACCTACTATATATAGAATATTGTGCTAATATAAAGAAAATACAAAGAAGACTATAAAGAAAATCAAAAGGTAGTCTCTGCTCTCAAAGACCTCACAGTCTAATGGGGAAGGAAGTGTCAAAAATTAACTCATAGATGAAATAGACTTAATGAAGAAGGTACATATATAGCTTTCCAATGGATACCTATTGAGAGAAGAGAAGACTGGGGTCTCCAAGTATGAGTCCTCAAATTCTCAAGCTAAGATTTAAATTATGTGAGGGAGTCAGATTCCAATCCCTCACACTGTGATTAAAAATCAGGAAAGTAAGGGTAGCATCTCACATCTTGGGGTATAGAAATGATTTTGTACATTTTGTATAGAAATGATTTTGTACAAGTCCTGGGTTCAAATTCTGAGATACCACTTCACATCTCTCAGATTGGCTAAGATGAAAGGTAAAGAAAATGATAAATGTTGGAGGGGATGTGGGAAAACTGGGACACTGATACATTGTTGGTGGAGTTGGGAACTGATCTAATCATTCTGGAGAGCTTTGGATCTATGCCCAAAGAGGGCTATCAAACTGTGTATACCCTTTGAATCATCAGCCTTAATACTGGGAGTGTATGCTAAATATATCATAAGAGAAGGCAAAGGACCCACATGTATAAAAATAATTGTAGCATCTCTTTCTTCAATGGAAAGGAACTGGAAATTGAATGGATGGCCATAAGTTGGGGAAAAAATGATGAGCAGGATGATTTCAGGGAAAAAAAACCTGCAAAGACTTACATGAACTGATACTGAGTGAAACAACGAGAACTACAAGAACATTATACACAATAACACCAAAATAATGGGATGATCAACTGTGATGGTCGTGGCTCTTTTCAACAATGGGGTGATTCAAGGCAATTCCAATAGACTTGGGATGGAAAATGTCAATAACATCCAGAGAGAGAATTGTAGAGACTGAATATTCATTAAAGCATAGTATTTTCATGTTTGTTTGTTTTTTCTTTCTCATTTTTTTCCATTTTGTTCTGATTTTTGTTACACAACATGACAAATATGGAACTATATTTAAACGATTGCACATATTTAACCTATATGAGATTATTTGCTGTATTGGGGAAAAGGGAGAGAAGAAAAAAAATTGGAATACACAGTCTTACACAAATGAATGTTGAAAACTATTTTTTGCATGTATTTGGAAAATAAAATACTATTAAAATGAAAAAAAAAACGTTCTGGGTTCAAATCTTGGCTCTGCCCTTCATTACAGGTATAACTTTGGGTTTCCTTATCTGTAAAATGAAGGAGTAGAACTACATCTGAGATACCTTCTTAATCATTTTTGGATGTGTACCTTGACCCCATTTGGCAGTCTGGTAAGACCAATGATATTTTTCTCACTGTTTGAATTAAAAAAATAAAACACAAGGAAACAAGTTGAGATAAAGATATACTTTTCTCATTTAAGTTATCACTTCTAAAATCTCTTTCTTACAGGTATGTAGTGGTTCAGACACCTGTCAGACACACCTGTCAGATTGGCTAAGATGACAGGAACAAATAATGATGAATGTTGGAGGGGATGTGGGAAAACTGGGACACTAATACATTGTTGGTGGAGTTGTGAAAGAATCCAACCATTCTGGAGAGCAATTTGGAATTATGCCCAAAAAGTTATGAAACTGTACATACCCTTTGATCCAGCATTGCTGCTATTGGGCTTATATCCCAAAGAAATACTGAGGGGGGAAAGGGATCCGTATGTGCCAAAATGTTTGTGGCAGCTCTTTTTGTTGTAGCTAGAAACTGGAAGATGAATGGATGTCCATCAGTTGGAGAATGGTTGGGTAAATTATGGTATATGAAGGTTATGGAATATTATTGATCTGTAAGAAATGACCAGCAGGAGGAATACAGAGAGGCCTGGAGAGACTTACATCAACTGATGCTGAGTGAAATGAATAGATCCAGAAGATCGCTGTACACTTCAATGTTGTATGAAGATGTATTCTGATGGAAGTGAATATCTTCAACATAAAGAAGATCCAACTCACTTCCAGTTGATCAATGATGGACAGAAACAACTACACCCAGAGAAGGAACACTGGGAAGTGAATGTAAATTGTTAGCACTACTGTCTATCTACCCAGGTTACTTATACCTTCGGAAGCTAATACTTAATGTGCAACAAGAAAATGGGATTTACACACATATATCGTATCTAGGTTATATTGTAACACATGTAAAATGTATGGGATTGCCTGTCATCTAGGGGAGGGAATAGAGGGAGGGAGGGGATACTTTGGAAAAATGAATACAAGAGATAATGTTATAAAAAAATTACTCATGCATATATACTGTCAAAAACATTATAAATAAAAAATAAATAAAATCTCTTTCTGGAATTTCTTGGAATTCATCTTAAGTGAATAGTCCCTGTACTAGATGATCTCTGAGATCTTTTCTAAATCTAAATCTTTGAATAACTAGAGCAATCAATAGAAAATATAGGCTTTTCCATCAAGAATTATGGCATCTATATATAAGAACAGTAGTTGAGGATAAATTCTGGAAGAGATGATAAAAAGGATAATTCTATTTAGACTGCATAAACTATGGGGCTACCTTCATCTACCAAAGGGCAAAAAGTCACCACCCATCAATTTGATTTAAACTAAATTTCCAGATCAATTTTGTACCACCTGGATTTTAAGACTCTTTGTAATCAGTATCAAGCCAACAGATATCTTTTTCCATACTGGTCACAATGGATTGTCAATGGATGCTTTTTAAAAACTAACCCAATCAAGGGGATAATGTATAGTCAGCTATTCTGAGAAGAAAACCAATTTTTTCTTTGTTCTCTACTCATTTACACCTCCCATAAGGGTGCTTTTCATTTTAATCCAATAGGCTAGAGTCAGTGATCATCCACAGAAGAGTGAATATTCCTCCTCTGTCCAACATTTTTTGGTATTCTTTGATATAGTGTTTCCCTTTTAGCAGAATGGTGAGTCTTTGGAATGAGTTTTATCTCCTGTCTATAGCCAAGCAAATCATTACTGTGTTCATTATCCCTTTTTTCAATGAAGCCTCATGTTTACCTGCACTACGACCTCATTTCATTTGACGGACCCCATCCCCAAACAGACTAGGGCTTTGTGTTCTTCTTCCAACAGAATTAATTTGAGATTCTCTGATCAATTAACCTGTCTTATTAATACTTCTGCCTGCCTTATCACTGTAACCCATGTTCTGATGAGTCAGGGACAAGAGTCCTCCAAAATCACTTCAAGAAAACCAGGATTTAATTGAAGATTTTCGTAATTGTTTCATGTCATTCACTTCTCACAAGGTAGTTATTCAAGAATTGACCTTTATAATTATGACTCCTCCCATTGAAATAGTAACATAAGGAAGAGAGTTTTAGTTCCGAACTTTCTGCAAATGATGGGAAAAGTGGATAACCTCTAAAATAATTCATAGGACATAGGTGTGAAGACTTTGACCTTTTTAATACAAGGTTCCAAGGAGGAATCAGCATTTCATTTACATAGTAGATTTTCCAGAGTGGAAAGTCTTCTGCTAACAGAAATATAGCAACTTATGATGTAGTAGATAAGTCCTAAAGAGTTGCCCTTATTAATGTAAAATATCAATAGTTTGTTCAGAGAAGGAAAGAGAATAAAAATTTATATGGTACCTACCATATGCTAAACATTTTGTAATTATTATAATGTTTGATCCTCACAACAGCCCTGCCATGTAGTGGCTATGAGTGTCCCCATTTTACAGTTGAGGATATTGAGACAATCAGGGTTAAGTGACTTTCTCAGGATCACACTGAAAGTAAAGGTCTAAGATCCAATTCATACTCATTTTCTAGGCCTAGTACTGTGTGTAACACATCAGTTGCCCTAAGGTCATACAGATAGTATAAACCAAAAAGTCCTTACATGGATTATTTTCCCTCTTTATCTCTGCTTGAGATCTTTCTTGATCACCTCAGCTAATAGCATCTTCTAAAGATGGCATTGTATTTACTTATGCATATGTTACATTCACATATACATGTATGTATTGTTTCCCAAGATAGAATTGAAGACTTTTGAAAGAAGAGACTATTCCCATCTTATCTTTTTTATTTATCCTCAGTACCTGACACAGGCTTTGCACCATAGCAGATAATAAACCAGTGCTTTCTTGTTAAATTGATTCCTCACTACAAGTCCAACATTCTGTCAATTACACTGCACTATCTCCAACATGAGAAATAAAACTATATCTTGGACATCCCCCTTTAGTGGATTTCATATTAATGCAACTAATTTCCAAAACTTTTTCCAAAACCACTTTCTATCTATTTCCTCCTACCATCCAAAGTGCTTTGAATTCTCCTGCCAGGTATCTTTAAGTTATGAACAAAGATCTAATCTAGCCCATGCCATTTTCCCTATAAGCATCTGCTTTCTGATCTCCACATGTCCAAGTATTCAGCAAAAATTCTAATCCTTTGGTCTTCTCTGTTTATATAGAGCTGACAGTCAAGCTGACAGCTTCTATAAATCTGGTCCAGGGTTGCTAGAGACTGGATCATGAAGTAGTTGTCAGATGGAAAGGACTTTTGTTGCTAATCAACCCTTGAGCTATATTTGAAGGGATAAGAAAGAATAATTCAGACTCTGTCTCCTCATTCCCACTCTTTTCACCTCCCCCTGCCCCCTCTCAGTAAAAGAAAAAAATCTTTCTGGTAGGTATGTCTAAAAATTAATTGCGTGCTTTGATGGTCTTTCCTGCCAATCTCACCCCACAGATCACTCAATCAATAGCTGTTTGGGGCTGTGCTAACTTATCTTAGAAAGCTGAGCAAATTCTCATTAGGTCAGGCTTCCCGATGGATGGAACTTCAACAGATTAGGGATGCCCCATGCCACATTTAATAACTCACTTCACAGGATTCTGAAAACTCCATCAATCAATAAATATTTATCAAGAAGCTAGGTCTCTGCTTGTAAGAGGCTTGCAACTGACATAAGGAGATGAATGAATGAAAATGAATGAATGAATTTTAAAAATGATATTTATTGCATGCTTACAATGGGTCAGGTACAGTTAGAGAGGATAGATGTAAAAAAGCAAGACAGTCACTTACCTTAAGTAGTTTACATTTTAATAGGTGAAGATAAAAATGTTTTGGACAGGAAAATCAGAGAGAATGATGACTGGAATAATAGGGTGAAGGATTGACAGGAAAAGTAATATTAATATGATTCCTCTTTTTAGAAGTAGAGTTAGAAATCAAGGGAATAAATAAGCATTTAATTCCAGTTATTCAATGCAGCTCCTTTAAAAGCCTTGCTTTATTCAAGCACCATACTGGTACTTAGTCCAAGAGAAAGGTAGATAGGTAGAATGGTACTAAAGGCAGCAGAATTACATATTCTACCAGGCAGGGTCATCTCAAAGGATGCTTATCAGAGACGAATTATTTCTATAGCATCTCCAGCAAGTGATGATCCAACTTCCACTTGAATTTCCATTAGATTATTGATTATCATAGATTAAAAAGGCAGTTTTGAGATTGAGGCAAAATCTTTCTCATTGCAAATTCCCCTCAGTTCTATTCTTTGAAGCCAGGCAAAAACCTTGCAATCCTTTGTCCATGTGACAGAGCTTCAAATATTTGAAATGAGTTATCTTTCAATGATTCTGTTTTCTATGATAAAAAAACCTGATTTTTTTTCAAAAATAAAACAAAACAAAAAACAAAACCAAAATTTAGGTGGCCTAATTTCCATTTCCTACATCATTCTAATCATTTTCCATTGGATTCAATCCAGATTATTATCTCTCTAAAATGAAATTGAAGCCAAAGAAATAACATGGCAACATAGAAAAAATATGGATTTAGACTCAAGAAGACCCTTTAAATCCCACATATGTTAGTTATCAGCTGTGTGAATCTACATAGTTTATTTACCTTCTCTGGGACTATCTCCTCATCTGTTAAATAATGGGGTTGGACCAGATGACCCTTAAAGTTTCTTAGTGACTTTATGGGATTATAAATTCTGATTTTATGAGTTTATGATCCTAAGACAAGTATAAAACTCTGACTTTGTTTAAATAATTGTTTAATAGAAGGCCAAGGGAAGATCTGGGGGAATTTCATTAGAAATCTTTGTCCAAGGTGACATCAAAGTCACAATGACTATTAGGTCCTGTCCTTTAACCACTTATAAGTTCATTTAATTGGTAGTATCCACTTTCTGTCTCTATTTTGTCTACAAAGACAAAGCCAGAGATTTTGTCAAATGTTTTCCTGAAAAACCAGTTTCTTAGTTGACTCTTCTACCTTTTTAAGGATCTGATTTCTACCAGGGCAAGTTAAGAATTTCTCTGCTGCTAAGTTTTGTTTTGTTTTGAGTAAGTTGAAAACTCCCCTATTGCTGTTAAAATACACATTGCTCTAAACCTTTAAAGCACTTCCCGGATCTGGCTTCAATCTACCTTTCAAGACTTATGAATTTATGAAATACTTACATCATTCCTCTTCCAGTCTTATGGTCTCTAATCAGACTGAACTATTTAATGTTTCTCAGATATGATATTCCATCTACCATCTTTGGGTCTCTTCAAAAGCTGTGACTTATGTATTCATATAAGAGGTTCTTGATTATGTTTGTGTCCTGAATCTTTTCCTTGGGAAGTCTGACTAAGCCTATGGACCTCTTCTCAAAGTAACATATTTAAATAGAAAACACTGGTTTACAAAGGGAACTAATTGTAATGAAAAATTTTCTTACTATTAATTTGTTTAGTTAATATTAAAAATAAATAGTCGCAGACCTCAGGTTTGGAACCCCTACAAATAGTTAGAATCTAAAGATGAGATTAGTGATTTAATTAGTAGAGGGGATTTTCAGAAGAGAAAATTCTCTCTGTCAGGGAAGGTCATACCTCCTCTGCAACTTGTAATATTAGTTACCTAGAACTAGGATAAGTTTAAGGACACACTCAGGGGCATTTGGACAATCTGTATCAAAGACATGAATTCAGATCTTCTTGGCTTTGAGTCTATCACGTACTGGGTCTTATCTCCATAATGTATTCAAAATAAAAGAAAAGTAAATGTAGGGCACTGGCTGAAGAACCAATAAGAAAGGCTTCATGTGGATAATGGTGCTTGAGCACAGCTTTTTTGGAAACAAGAGATTAAAGAAAGAACTACGTTTTAAGCAGAAGGGTCAATGAAAAGGTGTGGGAGTGAGAGATAGATAGAAGGGAGTTTCTTGTGTTAGGGAGATCCAGAAGGTCACACTGGATAATCCATAGAATGTAGAAAGGAATTTCTGTTCATATGAGAAAGTTTGAAAATTGGTTTGAGGCCATGTGGTGATGATATTTATAAGCCAAACATAAAAATATATATTATGTTAAGGCAAAAAAAGGCATAGTAATTTATTGAAATGTAAGTCATGGTTTCTAAATGCAAATTCCCTCACTAAGTTCAGTATTCAGTTATTCATTTCCTATAAGCTTATTTTTCTTCTAAAACTTCTATCTTCAGCTAGCCACAGTGATGAAAATAAAAGGAATATTCTTGAAGTCTGGTTTCTTTATTAATTTAATACCTAAAAATGATTTCTAGTTTGTTTGTTTTTTTCTCCCAGTTATTGAGGTCTCTTTTCTTATAGTGTCATGGGAGTGAACCCAGCTTCTTGCAGGCTTCACAGTAGGATACAAGCTCTATAACAATCATTCAAGGGAGAAAGACTCTAACCTTGTCTAGCATCAGATTGTGTCTTTTGGTCAAGCTAGAGAGAAATCCACCATCAATGGATTGTCCATTAAGTGATCAATTTTTTGGCCATAGCAATTCATGAAAGAACAATATAAAAAGGCTGTTAGTCTTGAATAATCAACTTCCATTTCATTCTTGAGGCAGCTAGATGGTACAGTGGATAGAGTGCTAGGTCTAGAATCATAATAAATTTTGGGGATTCTTATTATGAGATTGTTGCTTGTAATTCTTCATTTTTGAAGAGGGTTAGTGACATCAAGGGTGATGTCTTGACTTGTATATAAATTGGATTTAAATGAGGCAGAGTTGTGAGATCCTTATCCAAAGACCTATAAGCTAATAAATTAATGGAAGAAATGAATTATGGCAACATAAATATTTGATCTATAAATGAAATCAGAAGAGAGGGGTTGTATTTCAGTAGAAAGGTGGCTTACTGGTTCTTCTTAGAAAGGCAAATAATATGGTGAGTTGCTTTATAATATATTCCAATGTAATAAGAAACATAATTTTGTAAGATATTGAGCAAATAAACATAATTTTATGAGATATTGTCCATCTTATCTTTTAGTACTTGTGAGGAACACAAGAAAAAAAATGACCACCATGATGATACTGGACTACTCACTTCATCATAAAGAGACTGTTTAATTCTTTACATTTATGTCCCAGCACTGAGCAGTACCCATCATATAGTAGATACCTGTTGATTGATTAGTGTCAGCATCTGTTTACAAAGGGTGAAGAAGCAGAACACCTCTATAAACTATTGATGAAGCTATGAACCTGCAAAGCAATTTGGAACCATGACCTGAGTTATTGAACTGTGTCTACCCTTTCATTCATTCATGTCACTAGTAGGCCTATAACCCCAAAAGTCAGTTAATCAGAGGAAACTGAGATGACCTCTAAAAATTTATGAAGAACAAAGTGGGCAGAAATAGGAAAACAATTTCTACAATAGTAATAGCACAATAGTGTAGTGGAAAGTAACTTTTGGAAAACTTTAGAACTCTGGTCAATGTAATGACAATCCATAATTTTAAAGGATCAAAGATGAAGAAATCAACCCATTTCTTGCTAGAGTTAAGGCAAATCAAATGGAAACATTTATTAACTACTCTTTTGATACCAAGTCCTCTATGAAATGCTGAGTAGAGAAGTGTTAGACTTTAAATTAAGGCTCAGATTTGTATTTTTGAACATGGAAAAGGTAGCAATTTGTTTTTCTTGACCAAACATATTTGCTATTAAGGTTTCATTTTTTAAAATTATTTTATTTTTCAATTACAAGGGGATGGGAAAGAGAAAATATATTTTAATGTGCTTGAAATGCCTAATAAATGCTTGGGGAAAACATAATTTTTAAAAAAAATTAAGAATATTTTCCAAACCAAATCAAAATATACTTTGCTTGGTTATTTCAATGTAAAAATGTGTAGGGGATGATCATAATGAAATATGATTGATAATTATGAAATTGAAATGGTCAAAGAATTGAGGTTACTCAGAGGCTTTATACCTGCAGATTATGAAAACATTTTCACAATGAAAAGCCAGGAGTAACAAGCAAGCACTAGACAACATCATTAAAATGAAATTGGCTATCTCTTAACTGTCAGTAAAAATTGTTTATTGATGGCATTCTGGTCTCAATTAGATGTCTTTGAATACCCAAACCATTAAATCATTAGAGTAAAGGGTCAAAATCTACACAAAATGGTGGTGGTAGAATAAAAAGGGAAAAAAATAACTCCAAATTGACCTATTGAAAAATATATTGATGTCCCCACCCACCTAAACATGAAATAGACAAAGAATGACTTGAATTATCTCTATTTTCTACTGAACTTTGGCTTCTGTAAAGCAAAGGCCATGGAGAAAGCCAAGAAACTAAAGAAAAGACCTCAGCATGAGAAAATGTTTGATTTTCTTGCCATACAAGGAAAAGAAGCAATATCAGCTTAAAATAAATCCACTTGCAACATGTAGAGGAGAATCATGAAAATTTCTGAATAAGTATCATGTCAAAAAACAAAACACAAAAAAAAGAATGACAAAGAGGGAAAATCAGTTTGCAGAAAGTTGGGCAAAGGCCCAGGCTAGTTTAAACTTATAACATGCACCCTGGCAGTTACAATTACTAGTCTGTCCTAGGCCCAACAGAGTACCTTTGACCACTGACCTTTGCAGTGTCAACTCTACCCGGCTCGCCTCCTCTGAGGCCTTCAAAGTTCTCTTGAATCTATAGTTTAATAACCAGTAGCATGCTCAAAAACAGCCACGTGTCATCTTAAAATCTTTATTATACCTACTCACATAATGCCCTGACTTGTCAGCTCCCTAGTGAATACCTGGTCTGAAGACCCACATGTTCTCTACCAAACTCCTTACCTCTCGGCTATCCATCAGCTTGGCTTGGCTACCCCAGGTTAGGTTAAAGAGCGCCAGGTTAAAGAGAGTGATTGCTGTCTGCAGTGGGCTTATAAAGAGCCTGTGAGGTCACACACACAGCCTACCAGCGAGAGAGCTGTCACGCATTACCAAGCTATTTCAATATGGCCAAGATCCCACCCACAGGGCAGTCCTATATCCACAGAGATTACTTCTGAGCCACTCAAATCTCCTGTTGTGCTGTGCCCTTACATAAACATATATCCATGGGAAAATGACCACCATCTTTCTGTTTGTTAAAAAGATAGGTGAAAATGTCCCCTTCTCAAGGATCATAAGTTTCCTGTTAAACATAAAGTTACTTCCTCAATCCAGTTACCTGACTCCTACAGAAACCAATTTCTTAGTTCTTGTCTGGCTAAAGTTCAGTGGAAATGGGGAAAGTTATCATGCTCCTCATTCCAAATAGATGAAAAATAATTAGTTAGCTATCAGTGGTTAATTTATGTTATTGCAAAGGATAGTTGAGTAGGCTGGTTTCTAATAACTCATACATTACAAAGGGTGTTCAATTACATTATCTTTAATCATTTTAACACAGATATTCTTTGGGTTTAATTTGAAGAGATAGAATTTGGAAAGATGGTGATATTTGGAATTTTAGATCTATAGAGTTTTAGACAATCAAAATGTTTAGAAGAACTCTAGAGAAAAAAGGATGGATGAAATATAGATTTAAGATAATAGTTGAAGCAATAAGAGGAGGGAAGATCAATGCAGCTAACAAGGGCAGAAGATCACAATTATGAACTGGAAGAGACCTAAGAGTCCATCAATCCCACCTCTTATTTTCAAAATGTGGAAATTGAGGCCTGGGGGAATAATGAATTGACCAAAATTACACAGAAGGAAGAGCTGAGAATCAATCCTTTTTACTTCACTACATTCTGTATGCAAGTATGACTATAGCAATTCCTTACAATCTAATTATAATTATACTACCTTACAATTATATAGCATTTTATAATTGCAAAGCACTTTTTCATCTCTTCTGCCTTTGGATCCTAACAACCTTTAAAAATGTGCAGAGTAATCCTCAACATCCCCATTTTGTTAACGAGATTAATAAAAAAAGATGGAAGTTAGATTAAGTGTTACAGGTTAGTTTCAGAGGCAGATTTAGAACTCAGGATTCTAGGTACACTATGAATTTGCTCGCTTACAATTTTTAACTTTAACGGTTATCAACTTCTAATTATATGGAATAATTAACATTATTTGTTCCCCTTCCCATCTTCTCCTTACATTCCTTCAGAACAGGGATTGTTTTCAGATTTCTTATATTCCTCCTGCTTAACATAATACCTAAAACACATTAGGTGTTTAATAAATGCTAGTTCATTTGTTCACTTCCCTCAGCTCTGGCCAGAATGATAGCTTTTGAGAAATTGGACATGTCATATAAATGGTCCAGGAGGCATTTTCCCCTTGTAAACATGGCAGTATCTTTGTAAAACCAACTTTTTCCTTTAAAAAGAGAGCTCTAAGAGTTGATGCAGAGCTAGATCTCCACCAACCTGCAGAAGATCTGGTATAAGAAGTTTTAAATGTAGCAGATGTGGTGGTGTTTCCATCTCCCAGGTAGTCCTGAGGGACCATCATAGACCCTAAAAAGAATGTTATTAGCGTGCCCTCGAAGGAGTGGGTAGGCCAAGAGTCTGGCTACATCCTTTGAACTTTCTCCTCCTCTTCTCTAGAGGTTTTATGAAAATTCTGCCTAGAGGCAGAATGAGTAAGGATGGGTAATCCAGTTCCATCCTTTATGAGGTTTAATTTTAGTTTTTTGAGGGGAGAAGAATTTTGGAAGTGTGAGGTGTTGGACCTATGATTAGAAGGAACTTCCAGTGGTACTAATTCACCTTGAATTCTGCCCTTGGGCAAATATGATATGATCTGGTTTTGGAGCTAGGTTTTAATATATAATAGGTCTCCAAATTCTATTTCTGCAGCACAAAATCTCAGTGAGTCAGAGTAACATAGGGAATAAAGCATTCTCTCTATCTTGACTTTATCCATTCCCATATAGCCTCCAAATAACTGCCAAAGTTATTTTCCTGAAGCACTTCTAATGGCATCCTATTACCTTTAGGACAAAATATCATTCCTTCCCTCCAATATTTAAATGTCTTCATGGTAATGACTTTTCCTATCTTCCCAATCTCCGCTCTGCATATCTGGTCTTACTTGCAGTTCTTCATATACAATATATGATCTCCTAACACTGTGCTTTTGTACTAGCTATCCCCCATGACTGGAATAATTTCATCCCCCATCTCTACCTGTTGGGCGTTCTGGCTTCTTTCAAGATTCAGTTCAAGTGCCACCTTCTACAGGAAGCCTTTCTCAGCCTCCCAGTTTTTAGAGCCTTCTGTTCTGAGGTTACCTTCCATCTACTATTTATGTACTGATTGGGATCTAGTTATATTCATTAGAAGTAAATTACAGAGGTTGAGAATTGTTTGGACTCTTTGTTTATATCCCCAGTGTTTAGCACAGTTCCTAGCACAAAATAAAGGCTTATCAAATGATGGTGGATTCATTGATTGATTGACTGATATTGATCCAGTGGGATAAAGAAGATTTTGGTTAAAACCTCATCTCCAACACTCTAATCTAGATGAATGTCCCAGGCAATTCAATTAAACCCTGAAGACTTTAGACAACTATTTGTTAAGACAACTGCACTTGAGATCTGAAATAGTTTTTTCCTATGCTTAGAGTTCCCTAGTGGACCAAATCACAATTATTTGCCCATCAAAGAAACATTAATACACATGACAATTAAAATAGTATCTACAGTTAATTTTCTTTTCTTTGATCAACTTTTTAATAATAGTGAAAATTCATTTCACATTTCATTTGAGCTTTTCTTAATATAGGTACACATAAAACATTGTTACTCAACTGTAAGCTCATCAACAGGTGTAGTGACTAAAAGGCAGGAGAGAAGTTTGAAAAGTTGCTATTATTCTTGTTCAATTCTGTCCAAAGTTTTGTAACTCCATTGGGGATTTCTTGGCAAAAATGCTACAGTGTAAGGTTCCAAGATTAAAAAATTGACAATGGAATCTTGATGAAATCATTTTAGAACCTTGCAGAATGATCCTTAAATATGCTTGATTTTTTGGATTTAATTATTTTATTTTCTGAAAATCCAAAAAGCAAAATAATTTTAAAAAACCTAACAAATAATAAATTCATCATTATATGTTATAGAGAGCCTGAAATCCAGAGAAGTATACTTGAAACAAGATATTAAGTCAGTGGAATTGATGAGATAATAATTCTCTAGCATACATATACTTACAACTTATCGTGGTGATGTTAGGATTCTCTAGTTCACATATACTTAGTGTATTGTAATGATGTAATTGTAATAGGGTATTTAAACTGGGAACAAAGTCAGACTCAGGGGGAGACTAATTGAGACTGGCAGACTGGCAGACTGCTGGAAGAGACTGTCTCAGATTGAGACTAGGTCAGACTAGCCCAGATATTACAATATGTCTCTTACCTGTAGCGTTCTATGGAGTTCTAAACAAAACTGAGATTTCTCTAAATTTAAATACAAAAATGTCCTAAGAATGTTCATTATTTCATGAATTAATTTTTCATTCCTTCCTGCCACTGCATGTTAAATTAAGAATATTATGGTTCATATTATAAGTAGTCTTCTACAATGATTTTGATGCCCTTTTCAAATTTTATTATTGCCTCTTATTTTTTACTTCCAAATTTCTTCTCAATATTTCTCTAATGTTTATCAAAACTTCACATGTCGTCAAGATAAAATGGCAATCAAAATTGGTTGACAAAAGAGAGTACGAAACATTCTATTCCTGGAATTCTAAATCTCTTGAATGAGAAGAAAATGTGTTTTACCATTTGGTGTTTTAAGACCAAGATTGGACATTGCAATTCACATGCATTCTGTTTACTTACCTCTAAATCTGTTCATAAAGGTCTTACCTTGTTATTGTTTTGGGGGATTCCTTTATTCTAATTATTTTTTTTAAGCTTAGTAAGATTCCGATCACAGCACATTTTTTCAGTCATTCACAAATCAGTATATTCCTTATTCCTCATGCTTTCATTTTTTTAAATATGATTTTAAAAAGCATTACTAAATATTTTTGTATATGAGATATGTGAGATTTTTGGGGGTGTTTTTTGTTCTACTTTTGATTTAAACCCAATAATAGGATTGTTTGATCAAAGAGTATGAATAATTTAATTACTTTTCTCATACAATTCCAAAATGTTTTGGAGAACATTTGGACCAATTCACAGTTCCACCAACAGTGTATTAGTGTACTTGTCATCCCACAGCCCTTCCCACAGAAACTATTTCCATCTTTTCTTCATCTTTGCCAATTTTTTCGTGTGAGGTAGAATATCAGAGTTATTTTAATTTTCATTTCTCTTATCATTAGTAATTTGGAGCATTTTTTTTGCTTCAAAGTTGTGGATCATTTACATTTTCTTCTTTTCAAAACTCTTTAAAGATATATCCTTTGATCACTATAGGGGATTGACATCTCTAACCCGATCTCTCTGCATGTCATCTCTGTCTCTGTCTCTGTCCCTCTCTATTTATATTTCCCTCTAAATCTCTGTCTCTAAACCTCACAATTGCTAGCTCTCTTTTCTCTCAGGGAATTCATTCTCTCTTCTATAAGACTGGGATATGCACTTAGCATAGAATCTGGCACATAGTAAGTACTTAATAAATACTTGTTGGCTGGCTGTAGTAAATACCTTTTTAGGACTGCCATCAAGTTCAAATTATATTATTTATGCAAACTTTCTTACATTATTCAAATATCAGTTATTATTATCCATGAAATCTGAATCAGGTTTATTATCCTTTCATTTTGAATGCTTCAAGAGATGATGAAGTAGAAACTCAGATCAAGTGGCTATACTCTCTGTGCCATTAAATTGTTGCATGTCTGGATGAATTATTTGATTTTCTTGGATCATAATTTCAATTTGCATCAAATTGAAATGCTGTTATTATACCAACACTATACAGTAGACATCAAGGAATGGCCCACTTGGGATCACAGTAAGGTTGTTTAACTGTAGCCTTAACAAAGGCATGAAATTCCTGGAATGATATTGTAGTCCCATCTAGCCTAGGTCTGGACATCTGGCTATCTATTTTGCCCCTCCATCATTACCTGTAATAACATCTTCCTAAAGACTTTCAAAGACTATGACCCTTCTCTTCTTAGAAGAGTTAATACACTTCCCTTGGAAACTTCATTTCTTGCATTTAGGGTCCTGCTTGGTGAGTTTACACTAACTCACTAACCAGTTTATTTACAACAAGTTAGTTTATATTAACTTACCTCACCCACTGTATCTATGGAGCCACAGACATTGTTTCACATCTCATCCAGCTAGCTACCATCTGCCATACTTCCACATGAGTACTACTCAACCCTCCCTACTCCTCTCATTTTGCTGCTTCTTTTTTTCTGGGAACAGTACCAATATTTCCATTGCCCCTGAAAGAAGTATGACATTCACAAGGAAGGAAGGAAGGGAGTAAAAAAGAAAGGAGGGGAAAAACCCTATTATTTGGCACTTATGTGCCAGGCACTGTACTAAGCTAAGGGGGTGAGGTTAGGTGGAGATGGGGAGGCACAAAAACAAAATTAAAACCATGCTTTCCCACAAGGAGTTTATATTCTAATAGAAAAATACAACACATGGAGTAGTACGAATTCCCAAGGCTGGGAAATTCACTGAGATGGTGAGGATTCAGTTAGGCTCCAGTCCACATCCTTCTGATTTCTTACACCAAAATACCCTTCCCTGGTCCATTTCATTGTTGCTTTGTAATCCAAACAGTTTTAATTCATCCTTTTATTCACAGGGGATTAACCTTTATATTCAAGTCATCTCAAAAGTTTCTTTCTATATCTCTATATATGGATCCTGCATTGTCTATAGTTCTAGAGATACCGTAGTAGTGTGCCTTTTCCTTAGGTACTGCAGTAGATTGACATTTCTTTCTCCAGCACTTTACAGATGAGGAAACTAAGGCAAATGGGGTCCAATGACTTGCTCAGAGTCACACAACTAATAAATGTCTGTGGCCAGATTTGAACTCAGGAAGATGAGTTCCTAACTTCAGGTCTGGCACTCCATTCCTGTGCCATCCAGCTGCTTTGATGTGAATTCTTACGAATCATTTAGATGATCTAGGACTCAGTTTCTTTATATATCAAAGAAGATGATTGCATTACATTGACTATGAAGTTTCTTCCAGCTCAAAATCTTTTTAAAAAAACAACATATCAAGTACTCAGACCACATCTAGTATACTAGTACACCTGTAGTTCAGAAAGAAATAGTAGCATGATTCTAGGGGATAAATTGTGAAATATTTCTGGGTAGCCTACCCTTGGAGACAGACCATATTTGATCATTTCAATCTACATGAAATTGAACAAGATTGTTCTCCTTCAGGTCATTCAATTCAATCTGTAGCACCATGGACTTTGGAACACAAAAGTGCCCCAGGTAAACATCAGAGTGAAGCCAGCAAGCTTCATTAATTTCTCTCTTTCCAGTAGATTTTATGAAATTCACTCAAACTAAATTTAGGGCAGATATTGATTGAAATAATATTTTTTAAAAGATGGCATTTGTTTATAAGTAGGGGAGAGAGTAAAGGAATACAATTTAAGCAGCTAATGGAAAAAAATAAATATCTTTCACAAGAAGATATGTGAACTACACTTCATTCACTAAGTATTTATTAAGTTCTTACTTTATTCCAAATGCTGCAATAAGTATTGACAATACAAATATAATTATTAAGTAATTCTTGCTCTCAAGGATTTTACATTCTGTTGGGGAGAATGCCCTGTTTCCTAAATAAGTCAATAAAAATAATACCTAAATGGGTTTCAGCAATGGAGGAGGGGTTTGGAGAAGATTAAAAAAGATTCATGCAAGAGATGTTCTTGAAATAAGCCTTAGGAGAGCTAAGGTTTCTAAGAAATAGAGGTGGGGAAAACATTCTAGAAATGGAGGACAGTTTTTGAAATGGTGCGTAAAGCATGTCAGATTGGTTGGAAACAAGATTCCATTAGCTATGAGTTAAGTGAGAAAACTGAGGCAAACAGGGTTAAATGACTTGCCTAGGATCACATAGCTGGAATATAAAATATATGGGAAGTATAAAAGAGAGAAAAGCAAAAGTATTTGGGGAAATCATTAGGAAAGACTCTATTGAGGACATAACATATAGATATACTAATTTTCACATTAATACTCATGGGATCACAAATAGCTTTCTGAGAAAACTCTTTGAGATGAACTAATGGAACATTTGTTGAGGAAGAAATGGAAATAGAAAGCACAGGATTGTTATTTATGGTAATTGATAGTTATACACTCTTCCTATAGGGAGTGATGCCAGATCAATCAATGAAGAAGTATTTGTTGGTTTTTACTATATGCTAGACAATTTACTAGGTTCTGGGGAAACAAAATGAAACATCTTTTTGAGCCCTTGACAAGTTTATATTCTATAAGTAGCATGCCATTAAAAATGAAGGACTTGGTACTGATGTAATCATGACCTCTGAGGCCCTTTTCAAATTTAAATCTAGGACTTGATGGACTTAATAATTATACAACCCTAAGCATACCAGAATATGAGCACAATAAGCATATAGCTACAATGTGATCTGAAGAAGAGATGAGGTTGGTTGGAGCAGAAAGAATGAGAAAAAATCTTATTTTGAAGGTGATGCTGAACTGAACATTGAAAAAAATCTAGGAATCCTAAGAGAAGAGGAGGTGAGAAGGGAATGTATTCCAGGTATAAAAAGGTGGAAATGGGTATAGTTTATATAAAGGCAGAGAGATAGAAAATGAGGAAGAGTTGTTTATGAGGAAACTGTGGAAAGGAGAGTATGGTATTAATAAGCCTAGAAAAATAGGTTAGAACCAGGTTGGAAAGGGACTGAAATCATTCTGTTTATAAAAATATATTAGATGTGTAATATGTGTTGAATTCTGTTGATCCAAAGGAAAACAAAAGCCAGTCCTTTCCCTTGATGAACTTAACAATCTAATGAAGACATTTGCATTGTACCCTTGGAGGAATAAGAGTCAATAGAAATCATTGATTAGGAGAATGATGCTTTCAATTGTGAGTTTTAGGAAAATAATCTGACCAATGAGCAGAATAAAACAAAACTTCCAGAGCAGGTGGTTGATCTAGGGAGGGAGCATAGAGAGAATGGAAAGAGATGAGTTGAATAACAGTCCTGCCCTTGATGCCTACAAACTGGATGACTTTGGAAAATAAGCTTCTCAAGCTCTCAACCTCAATTTACCCCTCTGTAAAAAGGAGGTGGTCAAACTACATAACCTCCAATCTCCTATATAATTTTGCATCTATGATCTTATGATCCTATGATATTGAAAAGAAGAATTTAAATTTGTAATGAAATCTCAGTTAAGAAACTTTGACCTAAAGAAAGCGTTCTCATAGTTGGTGGCCATACATTATTCATTAAAAAAAAAAAAAAAAAAAAAAAAAAAAAAGAAAAGAAAGAAATTGCCAACATCAAAATTCTGGCATTCTGAGATCTTACCAAAAATAGGAAAAGTCTCCAAATTCATATGAAAAGTGCTGGTTATTCTTACCTTGACTGCAGCCACGAAAATCAGCTACTAGAATTTGTTCCCAAAAAGAAAAGAATGACTAAGGACATTTGCCAGTTCCTGTTCCTGCACCCACACCTTCCTCCTCTGTTTGATATTTCTATTCCCATTTCCACAGAAACTCAGCTTTTAAAATTAGGAAGTTGGCAAAATCTGACTTCAGCACCATCCCACTCTCCCTCTCGATTGCCATGGTACTTTCTACTTTCTGAGTGAATTCATTATGATTCCTGGCTACCCTGAGGCCTCAGATTCAACTGCTCTCATGGTTCCATCCTGTCAGATTGTTCCATTCTCTATATCTTCTCTTCATCCTTCTGGCATCCATTAGTGGTCTATGGCATTAATTCAATTTGATTTAACACACAGTCATTAAAGGCCTACTGTGTGTAAAGAACTATGCTAGATTCCAGAAGACAGAGAAAAAAATCTCCCCAAACCCTATACCTTGCCTCAAGAAGTTGACATTTTAATGGATCCCTGTTCTGTTTTATTTACTACTTAGTCTTCCATGTTCAGATTTGCCAGGCAATATATTTCTGGGAAAATACCATTTTCTTGCATTAAAAACATAATGCAAACTCATTTGTTTGGCATTTTGAAAACTTCATGTTTTAAGCCAATTTCCCTGGTTTATGATATATCATTACCCTTTATATACTTTCTCCTTCAGTCAACTGACCTTTGCACTGTTCCCTAAACTTGTTCCTTCATCTCTGACCTTATTACCTTTGCCCATGTCTCTATCATGTCTACCATGACTCTCTCTTTGGGACTGCATCCTATAATTCCACCTTTCTTCCAAGCTGAGTGAAAACAAGGTTTGCCTTTAGATATCCATTTCTTGTTAGTTTTTCTTCCTGCTTGTCAAATGGTCATTTTTACCGTTACCTGTTTACACACTGTATGTTCTTTAGGCAAGAGCTGTTCTTACTTTGTCTTTTTATTCCAGTAACTAGTATGCAGTTGGAGCTTATAAAATGCTTCTTCATTGAACTAGATTGGATTTTGGAAGATTTCGATAGCTGAGAAATAAGTATGAGGTCATTTTTTTTCCTTTTCATCAAATGATCAACTCAGGCAGTTTCTTTAAATGAACCCATAAATATTAACCATGATTTTTTGGTCCAGAGCTGCAAGTCCATTGGTGTGAGAACTCCCAATGAATACATTCATTTTTTTCCAATACCGATCAGCAAGTGTTCTGTAATTTACAGTTCCAGAGAATTGCTTATGTCTCTGAGATGTTAAATGACTCACCTAGGGTCACATGGGCAATATTTCATTTTAGTTGGCTATGATTCTTTTTTGTATTTACAAATTGCTTCTGATTTCCTCTCTGGTTACTATGCTGGTTCTTTTAAAAAGGTGAAAAATATCATTTTTACTGAAGACAGAAAAATAGGGTAAAGGAGCATTGAAATTGACATCAGGAAAACTTGGGTTTGAAACCTACCTCCAACACATTATCTATGTGATCATTGGAAAATATCTTTATTTTTTCTCAGCCTTAGTTTCCCCCACTATAAATTGAATATGACCACTGAACTCAAAGGTAAAATCAAATAAGATGATAAGCATTTACAAACCTTAAAGAACTTTATAATTGTTAGTTATTGTTAGTCATAATGATAAAAACAACAATAACATCACAAAGTAATTTACTAAATATTGAATCCAAATGCAGAAAGTTCATCTTATTTACCTGCTCTTCATACTCAACTTCTAGGCAACATTCCATGAAATGAAAAAAAAACAAGATGATAGAAAATTATGGAAATTGACTTTGTAACACGTAAATCACAGAGAAATCATTACTCCAGGTTAATGTCCAGGAAAATAGCCAATTGAGATTGCAACAGGGAATTAGAGACACTATAAATAAAGAAAGCCATCCATAGTTATGTGACCTTAGTTGTTACCATCACTGGTCCCCAATAAACCTATTTCAAGTATTATAAAAAAAAGGTCAAATTGGTCCATTGCTGTCTCCAGGGTGATAAATTGTATTTTTCAATTGTCTAATATGGGTAACGCACTGTCCTTAATAAAACTGAAATAATGACTTTCTCTACAAGTAACAGAAAGCTCATTTCTATGGGCTAATTAACTCCTAAAATTCCACAACTAGAATTTCTAAGCTGCCAAAAGAATACTAGACAGTGGTAGAATTTGTCTACAAGGCTAAATTACTAGTAGTATGCTACTATGTTCAGGAACAAGGTCCCACTAGATGGCTCTTTTAGAGTACTTCTCATACCTCTTCTTCCCATTAAAAAAATTGAAAAAGGGAAACCATGCTATATTATTAGTTTTCTTTGGAGCATCTGAGTTTGATATACTTTTGGCCATTTCCTTGTTGGGAGATTGTTTGGATTTTTTGGTAATCTATTCTATCTGCATGTCAGCTTCCTTCCTCACTATTTTGGCCTTATTTACAAAGTTTCTTTCTCTTTCTGGATTATTAACCTTCTTCACTTTGGATCTTGTAAGTCAAGTTTGCCTACATCATCCAGTCCCTCATATCACCCAAGTTTTATTCATCTCCTTAGCATCTCTTAAAGCTTAGACAGCTGCTAGTTCTGTATCTTATAATACACATCTGTGTGGCTAAGCATAAGATCTAGTTTTGAACCCCACTTTAGAAATTTCTTAGCTGCGAGGTCTTGGCCAAGCCAATTAGACTCCATTGGCTTTGGTTTTATCGATCTGTTTCTAGATATGTGAAAGTTCTTACACCACATATGATGATTATCCATCATATTCATGATTAAATAGACCTGTTCTTAAAGTACTTAGATTCTATCCAAGAATAGAAAGTGCAGTAAGTTGATCAATAAATCCCATTGGATTTATTAAGAATTGATCTGGCATAAGGAATGCAAAGATTTAAAAAAAGGAAACTATTCTCTCAAAGAGCTTACACAGGACCAAGGGAATACGGTGTCCACATATGAGTATCTAGGCTAAACAGAATGTAATTACATGATAGTTTAGGGAGAGTACTGGCATGTGGGAATTGAGGAAGACAGAAAAGGAATCACAGAAGATTGTTCTTGAGATCTTGCCAAGAAATTGAGATATTTTAAGAGGCGGAGGCAAGGAGGAAATGCATTCTAGACATTAAGGATAGCTATAACTCTTTGTGAGTATCCAAAGGAAGGCAATCTGACTGGATTCTAGATCACAGTTGTCAATCTGTTAAGTCCACAATAACTCTGAGTGCTACCTGAACCTGATTAAAACTTGATTGGGAAATATTTAATAAAATATTTAATAAAATAAACAAAAATATAATAAGACATAGATAATACATGTATGGATGTTTCTCTTTGTGTTGGGCTCCACTTTTGTACAGTGTGGAAAAGGAGTAATATATAAGTAATTGTCTATCATATGCAGAGCGGTTAAGTGGGGGCTTGAAGTTAGTAAGACTCATCTTTCTGAGTTCAAATCTTGCCTCAGACACTTACTACCTCTGTGACATTAGGCAATTCATTTAAACCTGTTTGCCTCAGTTTTCTCATCAGTAAAATGAGCCAGAGAAGGGAATGGCAAATTGCTCCTATATATTGTCAAGAAAATCCCAGATGAGGTCTTAAAGAATTGGACATGATTGAAATTGAACAACTATATATAAAATGGAAAAGCATATTGGGCCAGGTGCTAAATGGCTTTAAATGCCCATGGAATTTATACTTAATTCCAGAAACAATTTGGAGCCACCTAAGTTAATTGAATGGGGGAGCCATGTCATGGTCAGATCTGAGCTAAAGGAAAATTACTTCAGCAGCAGTGTGTAGGAAGGAGTGGAGTGGGAAGAGGCTTGAGGCAGAAAGAACAATTAGGTCATTGCAGTGGTCCAGGTGAGAGGTAATGAAGGCCAGGTCACAGTGAGAGAAGAGATGAGGGGATAAATGGATGTGAAGGATGTTGAGTTAAAAACAGCAAGTTGTAGCAGCTGTTGGGGTTGAAAGAGAGTGGGGAGTCAAGGATCACAATCAGGGTGTGAACACTGGTAAGTAAAGATAAAATAATTTGAAAGAGATGAGAAAAGAAACTACTGGGGGACTTCCAACAGCTCGCACAGGGATGGCACAAAGTAGACACTTGACAAATGCCTTGATCAATGATGATGGGTCAATCAGGAAAGGACTCATATAGATCTAGGACTCTACAAATGGATACGAGAGATGTTTCTTGATAGAATTTCTGGGTTCCAAGAGGCAAAAGAGGGAGTGTTTGGTTAACAGCTAGTTGAACAATGGCATATGGCAACATATGGAATCTTAATTATAAGGAACATCTAATACCCATGTGTATTTATAATCATGTAAAACATGTCTAAATATGTCACATATATCTATACACATGTATATACAGTATATTATGTATATATTGATTGTGTATAAAAGCAAACATGCGTGTATGTACTTACACATGTGTATAATGGTAACATCACAATAGCCACCATAATAGCTCTTTCCGCCCTACTAAATCTTATCATATATACATAGTAATACTTTTTTTTCACTAGCTATTTTGTCTCCAAGACCTGACACTATACTTTGAGGGCTTAACTTTTTCATGACCAAATTGTCTACTTCAGATTCTCACTCATCTTGACTGCTGAGTGTGTTCCTGGGTCTTTTATCTCAGGCTAGCCCCAGATAGACTTTATTAGTCAAACTTCCCATTCACCTTCTTGTGAACTGCTTTACAATACTACCCCAATATCTTCTATCTTTCTTTTATGTTCTGGGATTCTAATTTAATAGATATTGTCATTACTCCTAGAAAGTGTGCCCCCATCAACAATTTTCCAAATTGCCATTTCCTTCTCTTAACACTATTTCCTGACTAAAATTCAATACTATAAGACTTTTGGAGCACTCTGTATGTAAAATCCTTGAGAGGCAGGTGGTTTGTGTAATGGATAGGGTGCTAGCCCTGGAGTAAAGAAAATCTGAATTCAAATCCAGCTCCAAATATTTGCTAGCTGTGTAACCCTAGGCAAGTCACTTAATCCTGTCTGCCTCAATTTCTTCATCTCTAAAATGAATTGGAGGAAAAAAAATGGCAAACCTCTCCAGTATCTTTGCCAAGGAAAAAAAAAGCTCCAAACTCTTGGGGACAAATATTTGGACTTGACTGAAACACAAAAGAAATGACAACAAAAGTCCTTGAGGGCAGGAATTATTATTTTTTATGTCAGATCTCCAGAATTGAGCACAGAATTTAGTTTTAAAGACTTAATATCTTTTTCTTCATTTATTTTCATTCATATGGATACTTATGTCAAATACAAAGTGTAGTTTTAAATCAAGTGCCAGGACAACTCCATCTTTAACCAATCTATAATCCATCGGATCTAATTTGATCTTTCTTCTTTCTCTGTTCTGATAGAAAAATATATCAACTTTCAATGGAGAGTCAAAGAATCTAAGAGCTGGATCATGGTGGCCATTAATTCTGGCCCTGACCTGGGTAAGAGTCCCCTCTTCAAAATATCTGTAAGCACTCATCTTTCTTTTGCTTGAAAATCTCGTTTGAATCTTTTCCCTTAAATTCAGCAACAACATATCTCCTCTCCACTTTATGCCATTGCTTCCATTTGGGGCCTTTGAAACTAAGACTAATCTCTTTTCTATATGTTAGATCTTAGATTACTGAAAAGTAGAGGGAGACACAGAATGCAGTGGATTTCATGGCATTTCTTTCCTTTGCCTTCACACACACACACACACACACACACACACACACACACACACACACACACACACACACACACACATTTCTCATTCTTTTTAAAGAGTTGACTGGGTGTCAGGTGTTGCAGACAACATCCATCAACAAGAAATTTATACATGTGTGCTACAGTAGACTATAATGACTCAAACGCATGGAAGATCTATTCAGAATTTCCACCTATGAACCATCAGATAGACAATTTTTATTTTTTCAAAATGTTCATTTTCAAGCGTTTTCTCAGCCTAACACCTTCCCATAGGAAGCAGGTCAACCATCACTAGAGAGGAGTAATGTAGTGAGAAGCCAGTGATCCAGAATCTGTAATAATTCAGCCAAGTTCCAGAAAGAAGACCTTAACCGAACTAGAATGTTTAGAATATTGTAAGGATACTATTTAAACAGAAGTAAAAGAAATTCAGGTTTGAACTTATTCATTCTTCAGAATCTAAAGTGCCACTTTCTTTATATAATGTGCTTTGATTGCTCTCTCTCTTGTTTGTGCCTTTCTGTCTCTGTCTCTGTCTCTCTGTCTGTCTCTGTATCTGTCTCTCTTTCTCTCTCTCTCTATTTCTCTCTCTCTCTGTCTCTCTGTCTGTCTGTCTCTGTCTGTCTGTCTGTCTGTCTCTCTCTCTCTCTCTCTCACACACACACACACACACACACACACACACACACACATTTCCCTCCATCCTAGATTAAAATAATCAACTTGAATTAACTTGGTTTTAGGTAGGCTATGTTTGAAATGCAAGTGAGACATACAGGTAAAGATACCCAATGGAAGATGTCACACGGACACACACACACATACAAAAAGAGAAAAACAGAGACATAGAGATAGAGATAGATAGTCAGAGACACATAGATACAGAGTTAGAGAGAGTCTCACACAGAAAGAGAGGGAGGAAGAGAGAGAGAGAGAGAGAGAGAGAGAGAGAGAGAGAGAGAGAGAGAGAGAGAGAGAGAGAGAGAGAGAGAGAGAGAGGGAGGGAGGGAGGGAGGGAGGGAGGGAGGGAGGGAGGGAGGGAGAGAGAGAGAGAGAGAGAGAGAGAGAGAGAGAGAGAGAGAGAGAGAGAGAGAGAGAGAGAGAGAGAGGAGGGAGGGAGGGAGGGAGGGAGAGAGGGGGAGGGAGGGAGGGAAGGAGGGAAGGAGGGAGGGAGGGAGAGAGGGAGGAAGAAAGAACAGTTTTAGATCTGCATTGTCAGAGTAGCTAGGTGGCACAGTAGATAAAGCACCAGTCTTAGATTCAGGACCTGGGTTCAAGTAAGTTATAGACACTTATTTGCTGTGTGACAGAGAGAGACAGAGAGAGAGAGAGAGAGAGAGAGAGAGAGAGAGAGAGAGAGAGAGAGAGAGAGAGAGAGAGAGAGAGAGAGAGAGAGAGAGAGAGAGATGGAGAGGAAGAGGAAGAGAGAGAGGAAGAAACAGAGGGAGAGAGAGGAAGGAATGGAGGGAGAAAGGGGAAGGAGAGAGACATGGAGAGACAGAGACGGAGAAAGATAGAGGCAGAGACAGACAGCGAGAAAGAGATACAGAAACAGAGACAGGACCAGAGAGCACTGGTAATGAAGGTAGTATAGGGGTCATTTAAAGTGATCACTGAAACTCTCATAGGATGAAGGAGACAACCAAACAAAAGGATATAACAGAAGAAAGAGCTTAGTGTAAGAACAGAACTTTGGGTATTGTAGGATCTGGGAACAAAGAGAAGCCCACATGCCTTCTTCACTCCATTCACTATCTTACACTGTCTTGTGCAGAGTAAACCCATATGTGTAAACTGATTGGCCTTGAATGTCAAAGGGCTATTTATTCCTGGGCTCTCCAAATTTAAGCCCCCAACTCATCTCTGGGTTACTCAAATATTAAAGTACTTAAATCAGTGATCTCCACACATCACAATATAGATTTCTCCTCCAGTGAAGCAAATTGCAGGTCATCCATCCAGGCCATCTCTCAAGTATTCATTTAATATTGATTCCCTCACATTGAGAGCAATTTATCCAAGATCATTCAGAAAATTTAGAAAAATACTTATTTAAATAATAATAAATCATCATACATAATTTAAACAATTACAGTGTAAAGTTCTGTCATAGCCCTAATGTATTCCTTTCCTTAGTATAGGAAACTTAAATGCTTCTAAATTTCATAAGATCCGGGGAGTGTGGAAGGACAAAAGGACATTAGAAAAGGATGATTTTTAAGGTGAACAAAAAGAATCATTGAAATGTCATCAAGAACAAGGAAACAATGATAGCAGAAGCGGGGAGCAAACCCTAATCACTGTTATAATACCTCTGTTATGGTTCATGGGAGTGGACCCCTTTCCCACTTCCATCTGT
The DNA here is from genome assembly GCF_048593235.1 of Sminthopsis crassicaudata. NCBI lineage: Eukaryota > Metazoa > Chordata > Mammalia > Dasyuromorphia > Dasyuridae > Sminthopsis > Sminthopsis crassicaudata. Next base: position 726,403,530 of record NC_133617.1, read on the forward strand.
TACCTCATAAAGTATCTCCAGCTTTGTAGTCACATTGGAAGTGATTTCATTATTGAAATGGGCTCAAGCAACATTGCCACAAAATTGACCAGGGCGGGCAAAGTACCCTGCCAAAGACCAAGGAATATTAGCATAAACACAATTAACATGACAAGAGAAAAAAAAAACAGAGTTACCCATCCAAACATCACACATTTATAGGCCACCATTGAGAAAATCTGCAAAGCTGCGGGTTTTTTTTTCCAGTGATTGGGCTTTATATCTTTTCCGGGCTCACAGTTCACCCTACTGGCCTTGCTTATGCAGGTAATGCCAAAATCAAAGGGACTCACTTGGGCTTTTGGAGCTCCTGCCTATGAAAATGAAACCTTTGAACTAGGAATCACAGGAAGCAATGAAGTGTGACAACCACATGCTTAATTTGCCCTCTTCTTTCTCTCTCTCTCCCTCTCCCTTTCCTCCTCTTCTTTCTCCTGTCTTCTTATTATTTTTATTTTATATGTGACACTGTCTCTCTCACACACAAAGACACATATATGCACACATCCAAAGGGAAAAAAAAAGAAATTGCATTCATTCTCCTTGGAAGGGTCACAAGGAGGTATTATAATTATCTGGTAGAAGATTCAAATCTAGTGACAGAGCAGCAAAGCCACCACCAGTGAGCTCATTAATACAGCTGACCCAAGTTCAGTGCAACCTATTCTGAGCCGTGATTCGTGTTTTATGTCCCTCTCCAATGTGCTATTTCTTTTCCTTCTAATTAATTTTTAAACTAAAAGGAAATATAACCAAAAAAAGGAAAAATTTGACTTTCCAACTGAGGTAAAACAATTTCTCACATCATGTTTTATAAGCCTCAGGAACTTACACACACACACACACACACACACACACACATAGCATTAGCTCCTATGGTCTCTCCAGAAGGCAATTATAAAATCTTAAGGCATTCAGAAAAATAGCATTTTAGACCACTAAGCAACTGCTGAATTCATTTTTTCCATTAAATTGGCAATATATACATTTTTTTTCTCTTGCTAACATAATCAAGTTGCAAAGTCTTATGCATTAAGAAAATTAATTGGCAATTTGATGAAAAGTAGACATTGTCCACCTTTTTTTATCATTCTAATCTTGCAAACTTATGCTTATGTAGTTAACCTTCATCACTTTGGAGATTGCTATCATATGGTAGAATCCACATTTGAGAATTGTATTGGAATTCTATAACCACAGTTTGAGTCATTACATCTTTAGAAGTCTTTTCACAAATAAATAAATAAATAAATGAAAAACAAAAGCATAAATCACAAAAATCACATCAATCACAAAAATAAGTCCATCAAACATTTATTAAGCATCTCCTATGTGCTGTGTATGGGGGATACAAAAAAGAAACAAAAGTCAATCCCAATCCTCAAGAAATATATAATTAAATGGGTATATAATAAATAGAATTCAGAATAAGATGCACTTAATAGAGCTCTAGACTTGTAGTTGACCAGACTTGAGTTTAAATCCCAGCTCTGACCTTTGTGTAACTCACTTGATCTATTTAAGTTTCAGTTTCCTCATTTACACAATAATGGAGTTGAGCCTCTAAGGTCATCTTTTAGCTTTAACTGTATGATATTATGATTTCTGTGATCCTAATGAGAGCAAATATGTATATAACATTGTAATGTATGTATATAAGTATATTGTGTATATACATCCATGCAGAAATTGCGATTTGGGTGAATGCACATGTACATATGCACATAACATATGTGTGTATACATACAGATATATGCATGTGTGTATTTTACATATGTGTGCTGTTTTTTCCCCCAAAGTCAGCAGTGAGAACAATTTTAGAACGGACCTAGGTAAAATCTTCTTTCCTCAATTTGTTTCCCATTTCCTCTATGCATTTGCATAAACTGCATCCCTCCATTCCCACTTGATTCTTTGTTTGTGTTCCTTAACTTGTAGGTTCCCCTACAAAACTTTTGTTTTTGGGGAAACTTTAGCTTCCATCTAATTCTAGTTAAAAACCACTACCTCCATAAAGCCATTCCTGATTCCCACCTGTCAGTGCTTTCCATGTCTCCTGAAATTAATGTGTATATACTTGATATAGGGATAGATAGATATGGCATAGTATTTATACATATATGTATGTGAGTGTGTATGCATGAATATGTAAATATATACATACATATAAATATATACATATACATACATGCACATTTACTTGTCTCTGCTAATAGAATGTAAGTACTTCAAAGACAGGAGCTATTTTACTTCTGTCTTTTTAATTCCAGAGTCTAGCCTGGTGCCTTCTACAAAGTAGGCATTAAATAAACCTTGCTATAATATTAACTCAACAGGATTTAGAGAAGATAAACTAGGACCCCAGTGAGATTAAATTTGTCCAGAGTCACATGGCTAAGTAATTAAAGAAGTTAGGATTTGAATTCAGAACCATTGCTTCTGAATTCTGCATGAATTCTACTACATCATGTCAGAGACATTTCTCTCTTTTCTTAGAAAGAATCATAAAAGGTTCTACGTGAGCTCTTTGGAAGAAAAGTACATTATAAATGTAAGAATCTATACTCACTAGAACAAAACATGCTATGTCTTTAAAAGACTAGTTCCTAGTTAGTGAAGCTGTCTCCTTGACAACCGATGTTAGAAATGCCAATGAGATCATGTCCATGGGAAGCATCCACATCTACTGCTTTGACTGAATGACCAATCAATTCAGTCAACTCATCGATTGCTTGGTCTGTGTGACATCAATGGGTGAGTTTGACTGATTTAAAAAAAAAAAAACAACTAAATCCACTAGTTACTTTGATAGCCTATGGGCAAAGAGTTTGAGAGTTCAAAAGTTTCTTTATTCTTCAAATATTTAGAAACAAAATATATACAATATCAATGAGTTAAGTATATATTATAAAAAATTACCAGTTTCCTGAATAATTTACCTATATTCTAACTAGAAAAATAACAGCAAAAAAGAGAACATATTGGTAAGGAGCTCCTCTATCTTTGGGAAAGATTACTACTCTGAAGTTTTTTGGATTCAAATTCACTTGATGTTGACAAAACATCAAACATCTTTTTGTTTATAAAAGTCTGATGCTTTCCTACTGGCAAAAGCCCAAGTTTATTACTCTTAAGCAAAATGTACTTAATTTGAGAAAAGAAACACTTCAAATCAAAGTATAACCTCATAACTCTATGCTTGGATTACTTTTTGCTTGGATCCAAGCAAAGTTTAGCAAAACATTTCTTCATCTAGCAGTCATACAAAGAGAGATTTGATCTGTTCTGCTTGATCCTGAAAGACAGAACTAGAAGAAATTGACAAAAGATGGTTGACATGAACAAGATTTTCCTAACAATGAGACCTATTTCAACTTAGAATGGATTGCCTGGGAAAGTTAATTTTTTCTCAGTGAAGGCCTTTCAGCAAATGATGGATGTTCCTTTGGTGGCAATGATATAGAAAGGACTCTTGTCCAAGAATAGGTATTCTAGCCAACTTCTGGAATTCTTTCCAATTATTTATAACTTATTAAATGGATCAAGTGAATGAGCAGCTGATTCACCATTCCAAGTTTTTCCAATTAAAATCCATTCAAATAACCTGCAGAAGCAGAGACCTAGAATACATCATTACATTACTTCTTCGGAGGCATAAGTACATTTTGATTTTCATATTCCTAGGTTTCAATGGCTCTTCCTATCCCTTCTTGTACCTCAGATCAGATGTCATTTCATATCATATATCATATTTTACCACTTCAATTTTGCATCTCCTGCCCTGGACATAGGATTCATTGCATGTAGCCTAAATCTAATTATGCTTCATTTTATTACCTGGTTACCTTCTCAATAGATACTTTGCAGTTACATGTATATTTTCCAATAATACTTCTTTCTTCTACTCTCTCTCTTCTCAATCCTTCTCCCCTTGAATTCTAGTTCTGGAACCATAATCTAATCAATATCCTAATTGATGCTAGAAAAAGGGTGTATTAACATATACCTTGTAGCTTTCCCATAATTTTTCAAGCCACATGATTTCCCTTGGTCATTCATTTTCCTGCATTGTCTTACCCTATTAAAATATAAGTTTGTTGAGAAAAAGGGATTATCTTTTATATTTCTTTTGTGTCTCTATCTCCAGCCAGCATAATGCTGGGTACATAGTGAGTGCTTGACAAGAGAATTTTAATCAATTAATTAACTACTGAACAAACCTAAATACATAGTCAATAAAAGAAGTAATCTTTATTTTGTGTCTAGCTTATTATTAATGTCAGTGTTCCTAATTTTAACCCGGTTTGGAAGGAGGTAAATAGTATGATGATATATCTCATATTTTATCAAGTTTTTCTTATTAGAAATCTTAATTCTGGTCCCAGTAATTATAGACAATCAAAATTGTGGGCTTCACAATATTTCTTTCCAGTTAGAATATGTTAATGGCAGTTATTTGGTTATAATAGTCCAACCTAGAAAAAAAGTTCCTGAAATCAAGATTAAATACATTATGGAAGATGAAGAATTGGGACACTGCCTTTAAACACTGTGCCCTGAAGGAACTCCAGGGATCTTTAATTGTCACATATTTCAAAGCTAAACATCTGCTATGGCAAACTAACCTTTCAGTGTGAGTTTAAAGCACCTATTAATTAGCTAACTTTTTCTTTGGCCTAATTTCTTCTTCTTATAAAATTATGTGTATATATGAATGAGTGTGTCAGGGAGCAGGAGAAAGCTTAAAGTAAAATAAGGAAGGAAGATCATATTTCTAAATAACTTTTTGTCTAGAATTTTCAGATTTCTGATATAATTGCATAATATTTAGTAATAGTATGCAATAATTTAGCATAGAAAAGGATTAGCAAAAACATTCACTTTTCCCCTTTGGTATTTATTTACTTTATGCCAGATTTTGATTTAATGGTCCTAATTAACCCCCTATCAAGAAATCATACTCAGCTAGATGAGTTTTCTAAAATTAACGGATCACATAATATCTTGCACATGAAGAATTCAATGCTTATTCATCTTTAAATCCAGTAAAGGAATTTTGTTAATCAGTGCTATGCCAATTCCACAAAACATATGGATAAAAATATAAAAACATAATATATATTCAAAATTCTGGCAATCTCACTTGAAATTGAGTGCTGAATTCTTTCTATATCCTAGGGCAAGTTGTCAAATCAAGGGGCCATACTATCAGGGCCAAGGGAATATGTTAGAGTTGTTTCCAATTTTTAAATTTAGATACAAGGAAAAGTGGATTTTTTTTCTTTTTGCTGAAAATTATTTGAAACTACTGGTTTATTCATTTATTGTAATTGATTTTATGAAAACAGAATATTGGCTGTCAAACTCAGCCGATGTTTTGGCTAATTTTCCTCTCTCCCTCCCTCCCTCCCTCCCTCCCTCCCTCCCTCCCTCCCTCCCTCCCTCCCTCCCTCCCTCCCTCCCTCCCTCCCTTCCTTCCTTCCTTCCTTCCTTCCTTCCTTCCTTCCTTCCTTCCTTCCTTCCTTCCTTCCTTCCTTCCTTCCTTCCTTCCTTCCTTCCTTCCTTCCTTCCTTCCTTCCTTCCTTCCTGAAAAATTGCCCATGCATATATCTTGTAAATAAAAAGCTATAAAAAAAAGAAAATAAGCTCCTAGGTTATCAATTTTTCCTTGAAGTTTTGTAGAAAGATACCCATCTCATGAGGCATCAATCTGGTGAAATGCACAAATGTTATCTTTTTCTTTTTACACGTATCATGTTTAAGGATTACTCTGTGCATTTCTTACATCACCATCACCTCCACAGTGGAGATACTCCAAAAATTGTTCATATTATGTGAATAACAGTCACAGAGAGTCTTAACTGCTTTCCCCAAGATTACATTGCTCATAAATTTATCCAGGAATAATCTTTCAAGATTGAAACTTCTCATGTGTGAACCTCACTAGGCACTATCCCCTAGTTTATACACAGTCTGGAAGTACCACTCAATTTGTGCACTTATTTAGTTGATGTGAAGGATGCCAATGTGATGCCAATGAAATTGATCAAATTGAGAAAAAAAAAATTAATCAAACTGTGACAATTCTCACTAAACTAACTATGGATGTAATAGCAGCTAAATGGGGGTTTTCATTGATCTGGCCCAATTCAATTTGATTGAATTTAACAGTCACTTGCTGGATTCTTATTACATTATGTACAAGGATATACACAAGCATAAGACATTTATCTTGCCCTGATGAAGCTTCCAGTTTAGTGGCTCATCAAATTATTTGCTTGCCTTTGTATTGTTTTATTATAACTTTTAATCATATAAGTCTCCATATTTTGTATCTTTTGGATTTCTCAAAAACAATAAGCATGTTTTGCTAGTTAACTTTGAACAGTTTTTTTGTTTTTTTTCCAGTGTCCCTTGGAGATTGGCTACATCTGATGATTGAGATAAAGCATCATTTAGTCCTGGGGAAGACTAGTTCTTTGCAAAGTTCTGAAAAGGTCTAGGTCTACCCTATAGGGAGATCAACTCTCTCCAAATATGAAACTGGTCAGATCTTTTGTCTCAGTCCATTTTTAAGGCAAATACTTGCTACAGTATATAAAGCCCTGAAATTAGATTCAAGAAGACTTGAATTCAAATCTGGTCCTAGGGTACTTATTATTTTTGTGATCTTAGGCAATTCATTTAAGCTATCTGCCTGGGTACATTCATCTGTAATATATATCTATATCTACATATAAATATAGATTTAGATACATAGATATAGATAGACAGACATAGGTAGATAGATAGATAGATAGAAAGAAAGAAAGAAAGAAAGAAAGAAAGAAAGAAAGAAAGAAAGAAAGAAAGAAAGAAAGAAAGAAAGAAAGAAAGAAAGAAAGGTATAATGATAGTACCTACCTCCTAGGGTTTCTGTGAGGATAAAATGAGATAGTATTTCTGGACCACTTTGCAAAATTTAAAAGTGTTATGTAAATGCTAGTCACAATTAGTTATTATAAAATTCACTTATTATAAGTGTTGTCCTCTAAGTAGGGGCTCAGAATGTACTGTGCCTTTAGAATAAACATTCATGATAAGGAATTAAAATTCAAAAGACATAAATATACTATTTGAGTCATTGATTAGCTAGGGAGAAACCTGAGGAGAGCAACCAGAATGATGAAAAGCTATGCTATGTGGCTGGCATGTGGAAGAGGATTGAGATTTGTTTTAAGAAACTAAGTGATACAGCAGATGAAGCAAAGAATGAAGAGACAAGATCTGAGTTTGAATTCCATCTCATATACATTTACTAGCTATTTAATCCTGGGCAAGTCACTTAATTGCTAATGGCCTCAGTTTCCTTATCTGTAAAATGAGGATAATTTAATAAGATCCTTTCAGGATTGTTATGAGGATAAAAATAAAGAATATCCATAAAGTGCTTTGCAAACTATACAATGCTTTATAGAATAATATTGTTGTTGTTAATTTCATTATTCAGCTTGGCCCAAGATAGCAGAACTGGAAGCAATGGGTACAAGTCATAAATGGCATACTTAGACTTGATGTTTGAAAATATTTCCTGACTCTTAGGGCTGTCCAAGAGAGAAATAGATAATTTGGTAAGCTTAAATTCAATTCCAATGGGTTGGATAAAAAGTCGTGAGAGGTGATCTTTCAGTGATGTCCTAAAAGGAATGAGTCAGAAGGCAATGGAAGTTGATGGGTTCTCTATCGTTGAAAATCATCTATCTAAGACCAAACAACAATTTATTGAGTACGTTATTAAGAAAATTATTTTATCAGTCTCTTCCTACTCAAACATTCTGAAATCCTAAGATATCTTCCAGAGGATCCTTTTTTTAAGTTAAAATACTGAAGGTTGAAACAATAGAAGGAAATCTCTGGCTAAGACTATAAAGTTGGAAAGGCTAATAATATGGGCTTAGTGATGAACAGCATATTAGTTTTCCATGGCCTGGGAAAATTACGTTTGTTGAGATTTATCACTGGATTGGCTTTAAGGAGATGAATTTATTGATGACAGCAACTCCTGAACATCATTTAGTAAGCTATAGAAATATTTTGATCTATTTCAATGGAGTCAATGCTGATTATACATATTCCCCTGAAAGATTAAAATGCACCACTTTAGTCCAAAGAGATCAATTTCCAGTGATGGGATTTCAAGCCAATAACAAATTTGGAGTGGAGACATTTATGGGCAGGAAAAGCTTCTGGATATCCTTCAAGTTACAGTATAAAGTGATCATCCTTTCTATCATTCCACCCACTTGGAGCATTCCATATATTCTAGGAGTGAAGTCATGGCAATGTTCTCTTTAAAATAATACAAATATCATTAAAATCATGATCATGATAATCACTATCAAACTAGTAACATGGGTAATATTTTTTGTCGCATAAAAAGAAACTGAACTTTCTTATCAGCTTGGACTCTAATTTTTTAAAGTAATATTGTTTGTTTTCATAGATCTATAACTCCCAAAGAAGAAAAGATATAGATATAGATATAGATATAGATATATATCTATATATCTATATCTATATCTATATCTATATATATTTACTATTGCTCCATTTCAGAAGCCTTAATGCATGTTCTTCAAATAATAGCTTTATTGCTCCAGTGTCATTCATGAAAATATGCAATAGTTTCACATGTAGGGTCTATATAAGAAGTAAAGTTCTAAAAACATGAATGGGGGGTCTAACAAGACATAATAAGTGATATATTATAGTGAATCTTTTCATGGATCCATGCTTTAAATGGAATGGAGATTTTAACCAGCAACATAAATATCAATCCAACCATGCTTTCCCATTCCTCATATAGGCGATACTTAAAGTCTAAGCTGAAGTAATGCCTTTGATTCTTTTAGAATTTTATAAATAACACAAGAATACTCTTACTCTATGACTGAAAAATATTATTTTTGGTTTCACATTGTCTTGATGTCATATTTTCCAACACTTTCTTCATGAAGCCATCATTGGAAATATGCTGCAATATACTTACACTCTCCCTAGTTAGCCCATAAGAAAATTGTTGTACTCCAAAGTTGATAATAAGGTATGAGTGAATGATAAAAGACTGAAATTCTGAGTTTTGCACTGATACCCATGAAATGCTAGGTAGCCTCCAGGAAATTTGGTAGAATCTTGGAGAACTCATGGATGGATGTGAAAAGTATGACACAGTTAGAGGAAGTGTAATTGTGTTACAGTCTATAAAACTCTAAGGAATACCTAAATTGATAAAATCATGAATCCATCAAGGTGCTAGATTCTATTATTGTACAAACTTATATAGTTAATATTATGAATTATATAATGTAGAATATTATATATGAAATATTATATATAGCATATATATATATATATATAAAGAATATAAATATATAAAGTGGAATGGCAAGCCAAACATTATGCTTTTTTCCATCATAATCAATATTTAGCTCTATGCCGGATCTGTGATTTCATTGGTGGTGTTGAAAACATTAAGTTCTTGAGAACCTTGGTTTAACTTTCTAATAATAATTTTGTTAAAGCCCTGGCCTGGATATAGCAAAGGACTATTATTTTGTCAGTGATTTGAATAATAAAGAGATTTAGGTGTAATTTCCTTCTCCATTGAAGATTCTAATTATGCTATGATTTCTCTCTTATACTACAAATCATTTATATAACTATATATCGTCTCTAGTATAGTATAAGCTCTCTGAGGGCAGAGATTATGCTTTATACCTCTTTGCATTCCTCATCATGCCCAAGCATGATTTACATATTCTTTACATATTCTAAAAAGTTATTTAATGTTATTTGTTGTTTTATTCAAATAAAACTGAATTGAGTCAAACCAATTTTTTTCCTCAGTTTCTTTTTCATTCCATTTCAATGGGCTTGATGGCTTATTAGAGAAATTCTAAACAAATTTGCTACAGGCCAGTGCACACCCTCTAGCAAGATGAGGAATAGAAAATGGGGAATGAAAGTGAGAGAGATCAAGAGAGGGTGCCTCTGAAAAATGGGGACCATGCAGGTCTTGGTAAACCAAATTCAATTCCAGTGGGTTGGATAAAAAGTCGTGAGAGGTGATCTATCAGTGATGTCCTAAAAAGAATGAGTCAGGAGTCAATCCTTTAGAAAGAAAGAAGTGGAGGATGTGTTAGAGTACATTGGCAGGACTGGTGACTTTTTATAAATTTATCCCACTCAAAGTTGATGGTCCCAAAATGTTCCCCTCTGAAGGGAGGGGAGCTGAGTTAGCAATGACAGTTTTATCTTCAAGGAAAAGATTCCAAACAGCTGAAGGAGGTATTCATGTTGGGTACCCCCCACATTTATTGCTCAAATGTCTTCAGGAGATTTAATGTGAAAGAAACCTAAATCAGTGTGCTTGGAAATCTGCCATGGAAACAACTTCCCTCTGAGAATGAAGTCTACTTTTCTCATCTACCTACAAAGTCAGTTTCTTGCTCCTTTCTGTAGGAGGCCAATTCCAAATTCAGCTTTCAACCACCTGCCACTTCTTTCCTTTTATTTCCACTCTGAAATGTCAAAGCAAGGCATAACCACCATCCAAGCTGATAACCCTCAAGACATGAATTTCTTGTGAATCTAAATATATCCCTCTACCAATCAATTTGCTATAGAGTTGCCCTGGGATGCAGTGAAGGGTTGTTATTGATCAGTAGGCTGAATAATAAACAACAGGACTTCAATTTCATTTTTATAACTATCTCAGATTTGCAAAAAAAAATATCATTTTTCTTGCCTTGATTTTCTCATCTGCAAAATGGAGATGACAACATGCTCTAAATCTAAAAGGATTTAGACCCAAATTTAGAATGAGTAAGATGCAAAAAAAGGATAGTATTACAAAAAGTTCTTTCTTTTCTCTTAAAAAATCCTTCCTTAAATTTCTCTGAGCTGCACTTTTTAAAACATTGCCCACAGAAACAGAATCATAAGTATTCGATAGGCACTTGTTGATTACAAACTGGTACTATTGTACTATTGTATGTCATTTCAATACATTTGCTAGACTTTTGTCTTGGTTACTGTTATGGATCGCTGGAGATAGCTTCCCATATAGATTCTGGTTTAGTCACTTTGGTTAATTAGTCAATCAATGAATTGAATCAGTCAATAAAAATGTATTTTGAGCACTATATACTAGACATTGAGCTAAATATTGGGGTTAGAAAGAAGGTCAAAATTATCTGCTCTTAGGAAACTTGCAATCTAATGGAGGTGGTGATGGGGAACAATAGGCAAGAATAAAAAACCAGGGCAATACAAGATTTATATAGAGTAGATAAAAGGTAATCTCAGAATGGAAAATACAAATAATAGGGAGAGAATAGGAAAGTCTTCCCAAAAAGGATGAGATCTGAGCTTATTCTTGAAGGAAGCCAAGAAACCCACGTATAGAAATAAACTATTGAAGAGACATCAAATAAGGGGGTGGAATGGCATGTTCAAGAAACAGTGAGTTAGGGTAGGTTTGGGATCAAATGAACGGAAACTACTATAGCAACAACAGATATAATGACCACTGAGAAGGAGCCTAATGTTGTGGGAAGAGAGCTGACTTGTGAATCAATAATCAATTTAATTTTATCCTATTCTTATCCTCTCCTCACTGGAAAAAAATAAACAAATTAAAACAAAATCCTTATAATAATTAGGATAACCAAGGAAAAAACATATTCCCACAATGATTATATTCAAAAATAAGCATTTCCTGCTACATATGTAGTCCATTGCCTCTCTTTCCAGACTTAGGGATTTTTCATCATTTGTCTTTTGGAGTAATATTTAGGTTCTTGCATTTTATCATTTAATGGCTAAAAGGACTGGGCCATGCTTTTCAGAAGTATTTTGCTTATCTTGGATAAGAAATTGTAGGAAAGATTAGCATTAACATGTCACATGAGTATCTCTAATAGATTTAGCTACAGACTAATAAAAGTAATTTTTCATTATAGAAAAAACATAGCTGAAATGAATATTGATATATTTTGATGATTATCTGATTATCCCTGCCAACAAAGCCAAGCCAGGTACAGTAGAAAAATTAATTTCAAAAATCTTCCAAAGATGTAACTCAAATTAAAAAATATATATATATATCCTTCTTGGCTCTCAAAATCCAGTTTCAGAAACTCACATTAATCCAATTTGATGAATCGTAAGCCACCTGTTTTATGAAACTTTAATCAAGTACTGTACTTGAAGTGGGGAAAAATAAAAGGAATATTCATTTCTTACTATCTTGAATAAATACTGTCTTATTTCTGAACACATGTATCCCTACTTCCCAAACTATTTATTTCCTTCTATTCTATCACTTTGTCATGGATCATAGATGTAGAAGGGACCTTAAATATTATTTTGTCCAACTCCCTGCTTGTATTGATTAAGAAAATAAGGCCAGATTGGATTGTGTGATTTGTCCAGAGTTCCATGGATTTTGAGATGGAATTTGAATTCAATTTTCTGATTAAAAAACCTGTGTTCTTTCCTATGGACTATTCACTTCTTTTTGTTCTTTATGCTCTCTTCCAAGGCCAATGAAGTAAATGAATTAGTGATGGATTAGAGAAAAAAAAAACATCTCCTTGGAATATAATGATAAGGAAGACAATAAGACTTACTACTAATTTGGATTTGAATAAATCAATTTACCTGTTTAGCATTCACCTGCCCCATATGCAAAATGAGTAAATTGGACTGCATGACATTAGATGTCCTTTTCCATTTTCAATCTAGCAATTCCAAAGTAGCATTAAAACTTCTTGGGCTCCTTCTGCTATATAAGTCTGGGCAAGGGATAGGAGTACCTATGTAAAGAGAGGAGATCCCTTTCCCTTCTTGTAGTAGTTTACATTTGTATAAGTCTTTGGTGTTTACAAAACCAAATACACATTATTAAGCTTATGACAAAGCTATTAAAGCTTTAAAATCTGGGGCAATTAGGAAGTATAGTGGATAGAATGTCAGGCCTGGAGACAAAACAAAACAAAACAAAACAAAAAAAAACCTCAAGTCACTCATCCTTGTTTGTCTTAGTTTCTTAATCTATAACATGGACTGGAGAATAAAATGTCAAATCACTCTAGTATTTTTGGCAAGAATACCCCTAAATTTATTCACAAAGAAGTGAATATGAGTGAAAGCCACTGAACAACAACAAAAAGCTCAAAATTCCTCCGTTTGAGGCATATTCTATTTTGTATCATTTGATTCTCACAATAAACCGGAGAGGTAAGAGCTATGTATAAATGTCCACAGTAAGAAACCATCTTAGTCATGCATTCAGAAGTAGTATAATATATTGAAGACAATAATGGACCTAGAACATAAAGACTTAGGAGGCAATCCCAGATTTTTAGAATTACTCTAGGATGCACTGCCAAACTTCTCTGAGTTTCAGTTATCTCATTACAAAATGGGGAGACTATCTGTACAACCAATTTTGTATGAGTCTTTGTGAGGTTCAGTCATATATTCAAAACATTGTCCAAATATTTGATAATAAAAAAGAAGGCAGTGGAATGTGAGAATGCTTGAGTTTCTTGTTTATTGTCACAAAGCACTTACATGTTGGAGGCAGCCCACTGCCAAAGTCCCTTTATTTCACCTCTGCCTCATTCATGTTTATATGGTCTCTAATTCTAATCATTCATGACAAACTCTAAGTTAAAATAATTAAATATTCCTATTTACTCCTTTCAATTCAACAATGCACACAGGATGAAGTAGGATCATATTTAGGGTCAAGAACATAGAATCTGGCTCACTGTGAGAACGCTAGTTGGAGACAATAAGCTATGTTTAACTTAACAGTCCTTTTTTGTTCCTCTTTCAAAAATAAAACAATGAATAAATTGTCTTGACCTTTGTCTGTTTTGTTGAATTGTCAATTGTCTTGAAGCCCAATCCTTTTCTCAAAGGAAGATACTCAATAAAGGTAGCACTCAACTCTAAATGATAGCCAGCTAGAAAAAAGATTTGCTGCTGGTTAATTACTTTTCACTTATAAGACCCAGTTCCTTAGAGCATTATTGTAAGAAAGATCATTTTATTAAAATGCAAGGTCTTAAGTGTTCCAAATAATGAGTGATAAAATCTCAGTCATATTAGGGAAATTCACCAATGATTCTATGTACACCCTGAGAGGGAAAGGAAATATCTATGACCCATATTACCAGATCTCTGGAGAATGATTCAGATGTGAGAAATATTATTTCGCCCACACCACAATGCTTTCTTCTTCTTGATTTTCTTTGGGCATTAAGCATTTTCTGCCATTTCTTGAATCTCTTATATCTTTCTGTTTGGTCTGCTCTAATTCTAATACTGACTACTTCTGTGGCCTTAGGAAACCATGAATCTGTTCCACCATGTTTGTAATGGACAGAATAGTTGTGGAATTATAATCAGGAAGGTCTGGATTCCAATCCTTCCACTGACATGTAATAACTCAGGATCATATACAAATCACATCATTTCTTTGTTTTTGTTTCCTCTTCTGTAAGATGGAGATGATGAAAATGGTATGTAGATTTCACAGGGTAATGATCATGAGAGTCAAATCAGATTATGTGTGAAGCATTGTATACACCTAAAATGTTGCTTAAATGTCAATCTTCATTATCTATAAAATGAAAGGTTACAACTTGATTTATTTTTAAATAATATTTTATTTTTTGATAATTATACACTATTATTATTATTATTATTATTATTATTATTATTATTATTATTATTATTATTATTACATAGTACAATTAGGGTTAAGTGACTTGCCCAGAATCACACAACTAGGAAATGTTAAGTGTGTAAGGCAAGATTTGAACTCAAATCTTCCTGACTCCAGGGTTGGTGTGCTATCCAGTGCATCTTCCAACTTCCCTTTCAACTTGATTTCTAAGGACCTTTTCAGCTACAAAGTTTGAACTAGCATTGCCGATAACTTCATCCTTTTCTAAATTGGAATCTCATTACTGAGATCAAAACTGAACTTTCCTACTAGACTGTTTCTTGAGGGCAGGAATTGTACAGCTTTCTAATTTCAGGATCTAGCCAAGGATCTTGCCCATAATAGAAAGGAATGAAAGAAATTTTTTTTTAAAAAAGCATTTATGAAGTGCCTACTAAGTGCCTAACACTCTGCTAACAGTAGCCACTTGGTAATATATCTATAAAATTGAATAGAATCCAGTAATTTTTCAGGGAACTTTAAAATTTGGGAAGTGGTATGAGTATGAAAAAAATATTTCAGTGAATCAATGAATCACAACAAATTAGATAAATATAACCTATGTGCCAGGCATTATGTTAAGCAGTAGAGATACAAAGACAAAAATAAAAAGATACAATGCCTACACTAAAGATACTTAGATTCTATCAAGGGAAACAAATAAGTAAATGTGGGTGTATATAATACACATACATACACACACACATATATATATAACATCATATATATATATGTATATATATATATACACACACATATATATATATAATACATATATACATATATATGTATATATATATATATATATATATATATATATATATATATATATATATATATAAATGTATGTGTGTATGTGTGTATATATGGGGTAGCTAAGTGGCACAGAGGAATAGCTGAGACAGAATACAGATTAAGTAATAGAAAGGCCAGCTGGGTTGAACTATGAAGGTGACTTAGATATAACAATGCTTACTGGATAGATGGAGGCCAATTTGTGAAGGGCTTAGAAATCAGGAAGAGAAGGATATGGTTGATCCTAAAGACAATAGAAAGTCCCATGTTTATTGAGAAGGGGACTGATGTGGTCCAGTTTTTTCTTAAGAAAAAACATTTTTAGCAGCTATGTGAAGGATGGGTTACATAAGAAGAAAAGACTTGAGGCAGGAAGACTACCACAATATACCAGGAGAGATGATCAATGGATAAACAAAGATGACAGTGTGTGAGAAGACATAAAGAGTTAGATGTGAGATATATAGAAGTGAAAATGGTAAGATTTGGTAACTGATTGATATTTGAGAGGAAATCAAGAATAACATTGACATAAAACTTCAAGGAGACGAGGAGATGGTGTTGGCTGTGACAAAGCACAGTTTGGGTAGATAGAAGAATGTTTTTTTTTTTTTTTTTTTTTTTTTTTTGTTTTGTTTTGTTTTTTTTTGTTTTGGGTTTTTTTTTTGGTGGGAATTGTACTGGGAAAAGCAGATAATGAATGAGTTGAAAACTTTTTTTTTTTTCACTCAGATACAGAATTTCAGAACCTTGGTCATCCTGTCATTCCTTGAAAACCATCTGGTGTAGGGGAACCCACTCTGTCTCAAAATAGTTCATTCAGGTTTTGAATCGCCACATGGCAAGAAATGTATGCTTTCTGTTGCCAATCAGAACATGTCTAACTTCTGTTCCCCATTCGTGGGGAAAACTTAGCCTCTTCCCCTTACATGTTCATTTAGCTTTTGGAGAACAAAACTTTTCAGATATTTCAATTGTTCTCTAAATAACATAATCTCAAAACTCCTCCCCATTTTGGACATGACTATCTATATTCCCTCCAAGATCCTGGAGTTTGCAGTGTAAGTATTTGTAACGAGCTGTCTTGTCCAGAAGCTGCTGGATCGCTCTCTGGGAAGAGATCTGCTGTGTCTACTCAAATCTCTCAGACAGATTCCTCTTCCTGTAACGAACCGTTGTCTCCAGGCAGTTGCTGTTAACTCTTGTCCTTAGAAGTGACTTCCCTTCCTGCAGAGAGCCCCATCAAGCCTGATGCAATTCAGAGTCTTTCTTCTTGAATCCTGGCTCTGAATCTCCTCCAGCTCTTATCCTTCTCCAGGCCGATCTGCTCTCTGCGCCCAGTGCTCTCTCTTTTATTCTCCCAGAGAATGGGTGTGGGATAATGCAAGGGCTTCTGGGAAGAACCACCCCAGCCAATGAGCTTGCCCCCTCTATCAAGTCAACCTGAGTTCTCACCTTGTAATTGTCCAGAAAACCTGAATTCTCACCTTGTCACTATCCAGACAACCTCAGTTCTCACTTAGTAATCCTAACATCTCCCCCTTTCTTTTGATTAAGAACATAGGACAGTCATGACCTTGAAACATAAATCCATCAATATGGGAAGTATTACAGATAATTACATAAATTACATAAGCATATAGTAACATAGTAACATAACGCATGCTAGAAGTATATAACATAATCAAATAATCATAAATTGAAAATTTATAAATGTCCTTAAGTCCATTGTCCATTAGTCTCATCTTGTGTGAGGAAGTCCAATGATTCCTGCTGGTTTTAAAGTTCTTTAACAGTCTTCTTATTATCCATGCTCTTTCAGTGTCAGATGTTTCTTAGATCTTCTCCTTTATTTTGAGATCTTTCTCTTTTTCTGTCTCTCTCTGATGGACAAGGCGAATATGACTCGTTGGCATCCATCTGATTCCTTCTCCTGCTGAAGAAATACAAGCAAACCCTCTCTCCCAGGAATTTAACCTATCTAATTACCTTCTATTTACCACTTTCTAAATCTCTTCTCATCATCTGACAATTACATTGGAGTTGTTTGCACTGGGCACAGCCCTGTTGGTTTAAAAGGCCTGTATTCTCCCCAAGTGTAATCCATTTTTGCAATCTGATTGCCTTTTGACTCACTTATCAGGTAATCCCTTTCTGCCATGTGATTGCTTTTCTGCTGGTTGATCAAATCAGAGTCCTGACCTTCTAAAGGCTCTTTAGGTGTAACATCAGCTGCCATCATGCCCCAAGTCTTTTTTGCCTGGGGCCCTGGATCTGGGCCCCTCATCCTATTTCCCTGAATTAGTTTACACTCTGATGCCCAATGGAGTCCTCTGTTGCATTTTGGACATGGGGTTTTAGGTCTTCTCTCACCCTGTCTTCTCACTGTATCTCCATATCTACACTGAGCTCTTAGATGCCCAATTTTTCCACATTGAAAACATCGCCGAGTTTCTCTAGAAGGCCCTTGCCATGAGGGACCCTGTCTTTCCACATTCATCATTGTCCGGGTGTAAAAAGCATTTGTTCCCACTGTAGCACAGCGTCTTATGATCTCCTCTAAAGGAGCATCTTTGTCTAATCCCCATATAATTCTTTTGCAAATCTCGTTGGCATTTTCCTTAGCCAGATGTCTGGTCATTATTTCTGTAGCTGAATTTTCTCCAATAGTTCTTTTGACAGCAGTTTGCAAACGTCCCACAAAATCTGCAAAAGGTTCATTGGGACCTTGCTGTATTTTAGTGAAAGCCTCTCCACGATCTTTCTGTCCAGGAAGGACACCCCAAGCTTTTATTGCAGCCTTAGCAATTTGTTCATATATTGTCATGGTATAATTAATCTGTTCCGAATTCTCTCCATACCGACCTTCACCAGCCAAGTGCTCAAAAGTGAATTGTGTGTTAACTCCTATTTCCAAATTGCATCTGACTTGAATTTTACATAATTCATGAAATTCCGCAAGCCATAATAAATTTTCTCCAGGTTCCAGGCATATCCTTGCTATGGATTTCCAATCATTCGGGGTTAGGACTTCATAAGACAAACCATCTAGTAACATTTTGACATAAGCTGATGTAGTCCCATAAAGGGTACAACCTTTTTTCAAATCCTTAATTTTATTCAAATCTAAAGGTGCATATCTTCTCATTTTATGACCTACAGAATCAATATTTTCAATCACAGGATATGCATGTATAAAATCACTTATATCCTGTCCTTCTCTCTTAGCTTTAACCAATGCTTTTTCTAATCTTGTCATAGGCTTAGGCTGCTTCACAGGCAATTCTGTTTGTGTTTCTGCCTCTTCCTCTCCTCCTTCTTGCTCCACCCATGAAGGGTTAATTGAGGGAGGAGATGGGAGGTGCTCCTGTTGCTCAGAATTGTACTTAACTTCATTGTTATCTGATTCATCCTTTTCACCTAGTTTAGTTGACACTTCCCCATTTTGCTCCTTCATCTCTTCCTTTAGAATAACATTGTTTAAAGCCAATTGGATTACATTGTATATATGAATTGTATCTTTGGAAATTGAGTTTGGCCTGGAATTGTAGT